>NC_083613.1:14355212-14480212 GCF_963584025.1 Labrus mixtus
GTTTCTAACCACAGAGAACAGGAGGCTAGTCATTACTTGAACATAAACCAATCTGTTATAAAGTTTGAGAGTATGTGATTTATCTGTTCACAGATAGGGAATTCAGAATGTAATGGTTATGCCAATTAAAAACTAAATTAATCGGGCTCTGCAGATGGGTGGGTGTCACCAGTGTGAGAATAAAAAAGTACAGGATCACATAACAATTCATGCCCCAGCCTGTGAGTAATGGAACTATTTCAGATGGACAATTATTCCCAGGCAAGTTAAAGGTAGAGTCTGAAGTTTTTTCCTAAAAAATAAAATACAGACTTACAAAAGCAAAGCTGCTCAATCATCAGTTATTTGGCCTCCATATGTGTGAGGTGGTGACTGTGTCTGCGGAGACGCTGTCCTCTGACTGGATTTTGGTTGACTCTGGATGTTTCTGGGTGGGAAACTGGTGTGATTCCCACGGCCAATGACAGGACGCATGATTTTGGGAAAGGGAGTGGATACAATTCAGCAATTGGACACGATTAAAACAGGCACTGCTCCACTACCTCGATGTAAACAGGCACAGTCAACAGATAGTATCTTTAAGGAGCAGAGCGGCTTAAGAGTATTTTGATGTAGAAAATGGAGATAAAGTTGTATGACACAGACTTAATGGTACACTCACAGAGGAGAAAATATAATCATAATGAGGTGAAACGCCAATAGGATAAAGCTTGGAGACTCATAGTTGGTCAGCTTTCTGTTGGACAGGCAGGTGCCAAACACTGGTCGTTTTTATTACTGGCTTTTTAACTAATTTCCTTCTGAAAATCTGAAAATCTTCTTCTGTTGTAATAATCTGTTATTAATCTATAAAGGCTTACTGTTCAAGACAGTTTGGATACAACTTGTCAAGCTATTTTTCAATGTCTCGTGGACATCACCTGTCTACCTGTGTGAGAGGGACGCTTCTCAGTGTGCAACCCAAAAACAGTCTACCCAGCTGTTCATGGTCTGGGTAGACTGTGGAACTGAATAGCCCTCTGGGATAAATTTTACAAGTCTTAGTCTAATAAACCCACCCCCTTACATGCTTAATTGGCATTGATGTATGATGTTCAATTCAACATGAATGATCAATGAAGCAGTAAAACTTTAATCTTGGTCACTGAGATGATTAACTGTAGGATGCAGGCTTTTGGATGTTCTGTGGTTGACTTTTTTTTTTGCACAGCTTTTTGAACGAGAACAACATGTGGCTACTCTAATGAAATTCTGCTTTTCCCACGTTTGTAAAGATGTTACATAACTACAGCAGCCTCCGCCTGCTGCTAGGCCATGTGTTTTTATTGTCACAGACTTCTGCTGCATGAAAACCTCATTTACCAAAAGTTTACTTTCCCCAGCGTTTGATTTAAAGTAGTAAAAAAAACTTTCATTTTTAAGTTACTGATTGGATGTGCATGAGAATGATGGGGGCTGGAATCAACTTCTGCAGCTGTTGCCTGCTGTTATCTTTGATAAATCCTTACAGTGTTCAGTGATGAACATTAGTTATGCTTTCACATGCAGTGTTAATAACTGGCACTGGAGCAGGCTCTCTACAGCACAGGAAGTGGTACAATTAGTAACTCTAACTTTCATACTTACTGTAGCTGTTACTGCCAACACTTCATTTTTTCGTTGTTGCTCTGTTTGTCTCTGGCCGTCTCCTTCTTCCTGCATCTCCCTCTACCTCACTTTCAAAGCTCAACACAATTTCGTCAGAGTGCTGTTTAACATGAGTCTGAGTTCGAGGACTGTTCAAGGTTTTTGTCTCTTACCTTGTTGCTGATACTTTTCTAAATGTTGCTAAGTGCTATGCTCATGGTGGATTAACGTTGGGACTATAACAAAGAGTAAGGTATTTTACTCACTCTTTTGTAAAGTGTCTTGAGAAAACATTTGTTATGAATTGGTGCTATACAAATAAAGATTGATTGACTGCACACATGGGTCACCTGCTCCACCAACTGAGCCAAACCAGCGGCCCAAGAGCTTTGCTTAAACAGCGAAACACATTACATGGAGTCGCAGATAGCTTCTCTCTTGACATTCAATCGCAAAACAAAAGCAAACTGCACAGCATTGGACCCCTTTATGTGTTTGTGCTTGCACATCACTAGCCCAATATGCCTAATAAATTAGACCTTGAGACTTTATCTGTCCTGCGTGAGGCACCGATGCTAACAAGTATGTTCTGTGACTGACTGGAGGTCTGCTATTTTAATCTCAATAACCAGAGAAGGTATTTTACTGGTCCGTCTCAGGAGGAAAGGGTGGCGGTGTATGGCTTCATTGTGGATGAAAATACCAGTGAGGGTCCATAACACTCAGATTTCCCAGGGCTTAACAGCCAGGGTGATGGACAGAGACGAGGGGGTGACAGAGATGACTCAAATTCAGAGCTGCAGTGGGAAACAAGGTCATCCGATCCGTTTGGTGTGACAAAGATACATCACGCACATGCAAAATAAAAACAAGTCCCATCAAATTCAAGGCTTCCCCATTCTCCGCCTCAATGACATTAGTAGAAACTTTACATGGCGCTCTATGTTGAGCCAGCATGACACTTTACAGAAAAACCAACCAAATTAAAACAATTCCAACTGCAGCTAAAAATATTAAACTGAGACACAAACCATGAAGCTGACATGGAGCTCGGTGAAGTGTGTACTCTACCAAGCATGAGTTATCTGAACGTCCACTAGCCCCTCCAAGCACAAACCAAAACACCACTTTGCTCTAGACAAGGAGACAAGCTTTCTGCAGTCTGGATGAGCCTGTTAGTTCAGCCATGTGGATGTGGATTTCCTTTCACACCCTGACTGCCATACTGTTTCACAGCTGAGCTCAAAAGGCCCATCAACCCAGCGTCATTGTTCGAATACTTGCTGCAAGCTGGAACAATCCTCAGTTTAAATTCTTCATTAAACCCCAAACCAGCCCAAAATGGAAGCTAACTGTAAAACATAGCTGAGTTTTAATGATTAAGTCATTATTTAGGGTAGGTGTTCTTGAATTCTGATCCAACAACAGGACAGTATTAACTAGGGCTGTTCCTAGCTACACATTTCAATGTCAGCTAAATGTAAATTCAAAGTCAGTTTAGTTGACTAGTCCAAAGGTAAGAAAACACTCAGAAAACAATCAAAATGTAGCATAATTTATTTGATAAAGGCTAAACACAGGATCGCAGCATCTGCGGGTAAACAACATTGAATTGGTTTGCAGAGTGTGGCTAACGTTAGCAATGCTAGCAGCAGCAACATTCGGTCCTCCTTGCAGGTTAACGCCCACATGCTTGTGCTGGTTACACATTGCTCCAGTCGAGTGGTAATATTCCAGTTTAATCTGACACAGCCTACGTACAACTTTATCTCAGTTTTCTACATCAAAATACTGCTAAACCACTCTGCTCCTTAGAGATGCTATCTGTTCACCGTTCCTGTTTACAACCGGGTAGTAGAGCAGTGCGACAGTAGCTATTAACAGGAGCTACAGCCCCAGCTAGTGGTGGGTTGGGTAACTAACTAGTAATTCTAGTGGTGATTAGCGAGGGTGTTTAAACATCTTATTCGCACACCCCAAGTCTGAACCTGCATTAGAGTTTTTTGTCTCTTAAGCCGATTTCACACATGCACTCCTAAAAATATCTAGATAATTTCAGGAGGGCGGCTCTGGATATTGTCCTGACCTGGCTGTTCACACAAGCTGCTCAACAAAAGAGCGGAGAAGAACATACTGACGAACAGAAAACTTGTAGCAGTCTCAGGCAGTCACTGCACTGACTCCAGTCACAGGATATAAACATCACTCCCCCCCTCCCATTGGCTCGAGGTGAATTTCTCAGCAGAATACCCTACAGCTTTCTCACATCAGCCCACTCGGACTTGCTGCAGAAAAAATACTAGGGGTCTGGCGGGAGAACCTCCGGGTGAAGTCCGAGCGAAAAATGTGGCTGTTTGCGTACACACATACAGCTCCTCCTGGAAATATCAGGAGTTTTCTGCAAGTGTGAAAGCCCTTCTCATTAAAATTGACTAACCATTTATTTCAAAGGTTGCATGGATATCAGCTTCTGATGTGTTAATCACCCTGCTTTAAATATCACTCCTGTAAGAGCTCTCTGATGTGTGTTTTTTGTGGTGTCATCAAATATCCCTTAAAAAAACTGCACACAAATGTTGTAAAATCATGTCTTGTTAATCAACAGCAACACTTACAGCGTGATCTCACCTTGTTGTTTTTAACACACGATAACAGTAACAGTCTGTCTGGCTCAGGTAAGAAAAAGCACAGCATTAAACCCCCCCCCCCCCCCCCCTCATGCTTTACACATCTGACTGTAGATCCACACATCAACCCTGAGTGTATGGACAGCAATAAGACCGTCTGTACCAAAAATGTTCACACTGATACATCTCACAGAATACTGGAATGTACAGATATTACCACGTGCCTTTTCATATTTGTTCATATCTACAGAAATTCGTCTTCATAGCAAAAATGTGTCAGTCAGTGCGTTTACATGCAGTCAGAAAAAAATATTGAGTCAATCTGACTCAAACTTTCACTGGTGGCGGGGGGGAGAGTAGCAAAAAAACTCCCATGATTGCCCGCCAATCTCGATGCCATCTTTTGTTATTGTTTTGATTGAGAGCCCCCTAGACAGACTAGAATGACACACTGAGAGCTGGAGCTGAGGCAGGTTTTAAACCTCTAACCATGTTTATTTATGCTGTAAAAACGTGTTTTTTGAATGGTTGTCAATGTGACTTCCAATGTTCCTGGAGCCAGCCTCTAGTGGACACTCAAGGAACTGCAGGATATTGCACTTCCGCATTGGCTTCATTTTTTAAGACCGGAAGTTGCCGCTTGAGTTGGACATACTTCTGTCAGTATATTGATTCCCTCTCGATGCTTGTTTACTGGGGCAAAGACAGTAGTCTGATTAAATGGCCTGAATGAGCTGTAACCGTCGCTTGATTTAACTCTGCATGTAAACGTGCTGACCGTGTGGTTGAGCCACAACACATTTTACACACTGTGACATACAGTTTTCACATGATTCCCATTCAAACTGGATAGAGGTTATTGAGACACAGTTGAAGTATTTAAATGGCAGTGGAGAAGATTTAAAACTGTCAGATTAAGTTAGCACCAGGTGTGTTAAGTTACAAATACAATACAATATAATACCAAAACAATCACATGAATCACGTCATTTTAGCAAACAAATCTGGAGATAATTTTGACTTTGAATGAAAGAAAGAAATCATTTCTCTATACAGTTTTCAGAAGGGGATTCCTCATTATCTGAAGTTCACTTTGTAGGATTGTTACATCGATCATGACGTCTGTAGACTTTATCAAAGAATACCAGAGTAAGTCCATTATTTTTAGAATAAATTTAAGCCAGTGAGTATTAAATCTAAGAGTACTCTTCAAATATTGCTACAAAGTGTTTTCCCTCTTCACCCTCCTTGAATTGAAGCACAGATTGGCAATGTTCTGACACACAGGGACGTTACAAAAACAATTTTGAGCCCTGACCTTTACAGCGTCTCCGCTTCCTGAACAGCTCAGGGGAGGAATTGTCCTTTCTCATCAACTCTACGATATGTAATGAGTTCCACAAAGCTGATTGTTCCACACAGCAATAAAACCTCCCAACCTCATACCGGAGTGGTCCTCCTGTTCACACCGTCTTTGAGATCTTTCTGGAAGCAGTTGTGGACTTGTAAAAACCCAGAGTCTCTCTCTGGACTGTAGGGTCCTGTTGTCCCACTTGCACCCTTCAGAGGGTCCCTACTGAGGGCGTACAGGGATATATCCCCCATCGGTAAACCCATCCCAAACCCTCCTCCTCCTCCGCCACTTCCTCCGATCTTCATCCCCACCGGGGAAGGATCGCGGGACGGGTCACTCGAACTGGATCGTGAGCGCCTCCGTCGGTAGCGGTAACTCGGGATGCGAGAGTATGGTGAAGAAGAGGAGGTGGTTTTGATGAAGTCACGTCGGGCTCGGAAGCATTTCTCTTTGTTTTTCTCGATGTATATGTTGACCGCGAGAACGCCCACTGATTCGGCAACAATGAAGGAGAGGGCGCCGAAGTAGAAGGACCAGCCGTAGTTGTACTGGCTCTTCTTGTCCTCGTCTTTCTTGTCGCTTGGATCTCCTGCGTTGCTGGAGATGTATACGATGATGCCGATGATGTTGCTCAGGCCTAATGAGAAGAAAAGGTGAGAGAAGGAGAGATGCACAGAGAGAGATCATTAAAGGGGAAATTAAACTGATGTTTAAGCACACAAGTAGAATACAAACCTTAATGATTACAGCGCAGATTTCATTTTTACTACTATTCTCTCATCAGAGCTTATTTACCATCGAGAGGCTAATTCAGTTTGGGTTTACACATCCTCTGCATCCCTTTATACTTAAAGCTTCATCCAATGTCATCACCTCAAAACAGAACCTAATAAATGTCTAATTCTTTTAACTACCAAAGTGTCACTCTCAAAAACCCATCAGCTAGCTTCTAACGACCACATATGTCTCTCTTCATTGATTCTAGTGTTGCCAGAGGCGAGCCATAGTCGCCTTTTAGCCAAGACTTTTCATGCAGTCAAATTAGAATCTTGAGAAGCAACCATAGACTGTAAATATTAATAGACGGAGCCTGAGTGATGTCAGCAATCTGTGCCTGCAGGGGGATCTGGAGGCTCATTGATGGCGGTCTCCATGCTGGAAATCCTGTCTTTCAGTCAACCTAATGACAGGCTGAGAGCTGGAGCTAAGGCTGGTTTTAAGCCGTATGACAAACTGTTGCATCCACCTGTCAATCAGGTCAGCCTTGCGCCGACTGTAACTTTGGATAACACTTTTTTTTCATTCTTGAGATCAAAAATGATGCGTTGTAAAATGATGAAAATGATGCGTTGTAAAAAATGCATCATACAGTGTGTGCCCATGATGATAATAACTAATCAGACGAATATTGTTTTTTTATACCAGACTGTAAACATGTTAATTTCCACTGTAAAAAGGCTTTTTTGCCTGTTCATCTATTTCTGGTGAGTCTGAGTTGAACAGTAAATAGTAAGTTTCACAGAGGCTTCACTCCGGCTTACTTCAGCAGTTTAAACAGAATTAAAAATAAACCAATCTTCTCGTGATTTGATTGCTATTATTAACACATCTGAAGTTTGCCGAAATAAAATCTTGATGCAGGCATGTAAGAAGTAAAACAAAGAGTAGTCAGGTCTGTCCTCAAGAGGAGAAGAAAACCACTTTTAAAATACTTGTTTGCTGAATGGGGGGTTTGGTCGATCGGTTCTGATGCATTCCAGGTAATTGGAAAATCTAAATGCTGAATGTTTATCTCAACAAGGTGTTAAAGCTCAAATTGACGAACAAAAAGGAAAAGCCAAATTCAAAAGGTACAACTTCTGTAGAATAAAAAGTAACATTATAGGACAGATAAAAAAGGTAAAAACATACAACCTAGCAGTGTCTGTCCTGTGGATTTGATTTCACCAGTTTTTTTTATGTGTGTATATCTGAATCTAACAGTTAGCCTCCACCTACCTGCAAACACAAACAGGATGCCAGCACTGAGCAGGATGTTGTTCCTGCTGCTGTAGATCCGTCCCACTCCGACACACAGGCCACCCAACATCAGCAGGACGGTGCTGAGGATGGGGAAAAGGCTCGACGCACGGGCTATACCTGTTGAGAGACGGAGTCAGAAACGCATCAAAACAATACAAAACAAATGTAGTTCAATGTTTTTTAGCGCTCACCGTCCTGAGTTGAAAATAGTTCCAACTTTTGGAACAGGGCGCTTCTCCTTAACCGACCAATCATAATCAAGAAGGGACAGGGCTTCTGATTTCAGCTTTGTCAACAACAACGGCAGAGGAGATGCTTGTCCGACATCTTGTCAACGGTACAATTTCCAAGCCCTAGAGCTGCTGCTGATATCAGGACACGACTCATAACTAAAAAAATGGAAATCATTTTGGAGCTGCTTAAACTGTTCTTAAAATAACAGTTTATTGCACGCCTGCTGACACATGTAGTAACTCTGCCGTCAGTGTGGAAATAAAGAGAGTGAAAGGAGAGCAAAAAGTGCCTCAGGTTTCACAGATGAAAGCTTCCACAGATACTAAGGCCTGATTAGCAGACACTCCTGCTTCCCCATGACACCAATCGAGTGAGAGCAGGATTGAATTTCCATCAGTGTATCCAAATTGATCAAAACAGACAACAGCAAGGTGGGTAGAGTTGCTCTGCGCCATCTGACATCAAACTAGCATCCAAATGTGATATGTAGAGTGATCTCAAACCTCAAGCCAGACTGAAAGATTGAACTCTAATAAACCAGAATCTCAACAGGTTTTTTTTTACCGTAGCCGCTTATTTACACTGACCTGCCTTCAACAAACAACCTGAGTCAGATGTGCAGCAGTGCTCTTAAAGGAAGAATGTGTAACTTTTTGATCCAGTAGATATTGCCCTTCAGCATGAAACAAAAACAAACTGCTGTTTGACGACACCTCCTCCATACTGAAGCCTCCACTCTCCTCCAGCGACACACCTCCAACCCCTCTCCACTCATGTTTGCACAAAGGAGTTATCAAATTGGAACACCGACAAAATCGTCCTGGTCTTGAGCTGTCTTGTTGTGTTAGCAGGCTAATGTTAGTGCTCTTTAATTAGCTAGTAGCTTCATATTGCATTTAAATTTAAACGGAATGACCGTGATCTAAAAACACTTATATGGCCTTCAAATAATCAGTGAGTATGTTCTTCTTCTTCTCTGTAGTCCTTGACTAAAACAGCTTTTATACACAAGGGGAGGAGCCGGCCGTCCCGTTCTTGTAAACACGGCTCTGACAACAACACAGCCAGCAGGACTCGAGCTTCTCACTCATTGTAGACAGTCATGACTCAGAGAGACATTTACACAGGGAGTCTTGATTGCTGATACACTTATGTGTAAAATGTTGCACATTCTGCCTTTAAGGTGGCTAACGCCATGTGTCTGGACAAACTCTCTTACTCATCAGCACACAGTATCACTTCATCATCTCTCCAGCTTCAACTACTGTCATGACATCAGGCTTTTATGGAGGAGGGATGGGGATGTCATGACACATTAAGTGCCGGGGTGATAACTCCATCACCACTCGAAGACAGAGGAAAAAAAAAAAGATAGAGGGGCGATTAAGGGTCGGTTGGCTTGTTAGAAGATGAAGGGGTTGCAGTGACTTACGTAAGATGTACTCGGAGCTGTCGGTGTCGTAGTCGTTATCATCCGGAAAGTGATTGATTCGAAAACAACTCCCTTTGTTGATACCTGCAGAGAAGCCAAAAAGCACAGCGAGCGTGAGTGTGACTAACGGGGAAACAGACTGAGCAGGGGACGAAATGCGATGAGGAAATGAAGATACTGTGTCTTTTATAATAGAGCTGGAGTTTCCAAGCTTTAATTGAGACATGAAGCACAAAAGCTACTGCTGCTACTGAGTCAGTATAAAACTTTAATTTAGAGTTATGGAATATTTTAGTCTCTTCTCTGTTAAGAATATCCAAACCAGTGCTGAGCTGTATTGTTGTATTTTACCTCTAACCATGTCAGAGTGTGTTTGAGGGCAGGCTGCTGTGGATCCGAGGCCCTCGGGCACCTTCTATTCAAAGACCCTGTCCCTTGTCTTCACAGAGATAATCTTCCCTCCGCTTTTAAGAGAATAAAACATCGGAGCGTTATGAATATTGAAAGGTTAGGCTTTGAATTAAAAAAGTCAGACGGCTGATTTTGCTGCATCACTCATCGTCATTTCTTGTCTTCAGTCTTGTTACTGCTTTGAGTAGGGAGTAGAGGTTTGTTATGATTAACAGACTTTCAAGCTTTGATGTGATTTAAGTAAAAATCCAACAATATTGATACCTTCTTTGTTCCCATGGCAAAAAAAAAAAAGTCTAAGACACCCAATATTGGATAATTTCTTGTTTTTAATTTAAAAAGTTGCAGATACACTCCTGCACGCTTTCTAAATTGCACAAATTTATAAAAAAGTTTGCCTACAGGGCGTGTGTAGCCCAGCGGTTTTAATACACGCCCAATGTACAGAGTGTACAGAGTCCTCGGAGTGGGCGTCCGGGTTCGATTCCAACCTGTGGCTCCTTTCCTGAATGTCATTCCTGACTCTTTCTCTCTGATTTCCGACTCTATCCACTGTCCCATCTCTAAATAAAGGCACAAAAAGCCCAAAAATGAATCTTTCAACCAGTTGAAATAAGTCTCAGAGCTCCTCAAAACATGTCTTTGAAGTTTCCTGTTGTAAATCCACTCTGATCCTGTATTTGATCATGTCTATAAACCCCTCTATTTCAGCCCTGCTCAGAACAGGCTGTTTCTGTGTCTGTACCTTTAAATGTAAATGAGCTGTGTCTGACCACGCCCCCTCTCTGGAAGGGCTTGGGTGTCTCGGTCTTTCTCCCTCCATGTCCTATTGTTTACGGTGAGAAGGCAGACTCAGAGGGCAGAACAAACACCTAGCTGTGGGAGTGTCACCCACCTGGGGGAGGGGTTACTGCCCTTTGTGATGTCATGAAGGGAAAATCTCCAAACGGCCTGTTTGAGCACACATTCTCTGAAAAGTGGAGCAGGGGAAAGACGGAGAGGATGAACTTTTCTCATCATTGAGAGGTTTGTAGACGGACTAGAGACACATATTAGAGTTAGAGAAACATTGTTAAGTGTATTTTGTATCATCTGTGACCTTTAACATGTGAGACTGCTGCGGAAGAGAAGAGGGTGGAATAAAAGCCGAGATAAAGTGATGAAACTGAGTCCTGAGCAGACCCAGAGTATCTCCTCTCACTCCTTCAGTCTCTATCAACTTCTCATGCTCCGTTTTCACAACTCTTATCACCATCGTGTCTCTATTACCCCACTGCTCTGCCTCACGCTATCCAAAATATTTGCCACTCTCGGATTCTTTTGCATTTTTAATGCAACAAGCACACTCGATCAATACGAGGGTGCGGTCGCTGTGTAATACATCCATGCTGGGTGTGTGAGTGGATCTTAAATTTATAAGATCAGTGTTTCAGTGTAATGTTTGTGAGTTCCCGGTAGTGACTCCCAAAAAAGAGAAGAGTAAAAGATGACAAAATGTGATGAAAAGTTTTCTTTAATGAGATTGTACAGAAGTGGAAATATTTGTATTAACACACTGAAGGTCGGAGAGTTGATACCAACAGGCATGACGATGAGGAAGATAGAGGGAGAGAGAGAGAGAGAGGGAGCTCCCCAGAGCCCGTCTGTCTGAGAGCGCTGAGCCCATCCTTTATTACTCAGCATAGCTTCACCATGGCAACCTCCTCCCCGGCAACCCAGAATCACATTTCTAGCTCCGCTTCTCAGAGGACGCCTTTGACATCTTACTAATGCATTCACCAGGCTAACACACTCATGCACACAAACACACAAAGCAGAGAGCAGACTTTCAAAATGGAAGAGCTTCAACAATCAGATTAAGAGAAAAACTTTGACTGCACACATTAGCAGGATTTGTCCAGCTGAAGTCGGACCAAATGTCTTCTTGAAACACGTTGTATCTTCGAGTGCTTCTTCGGTATGTTCAGCATTTAGGGTCGCCTCTCTTAAGTGAGACTTCTTGTTGTATTTCGGCATGACTGCTCCGCAGAACAACTTGAAATTGTTTCCACTAAATGCTCATTTGCCGTCTTCTCTGACCTCCAGAGAACCTCCTGCTTGTTTTACAAGACACTAGTCTCGTACAGATGTCTGTCTGACACAAAGAGATGAGCCTCATTTCTCCTACAAGGTTAGCCAACACGTCCCCAGGCGTACCCATTATTTACGCCTCTCATTCGACCCTAATGGAACAGGTTTCCACTGCATCTCGTTCTTTGGTTCCTGGAAGAGATTATCACTGGAAAGTCAAATGAATGGACAATGAAAGCCACATGTGTACCATGACAACAGTGAAGCAAAAGCGCTGGTGATATGTGAGAGAGAAAAACGAGATAATAATAATAATCTTTATTTATAGAATAATAAACAAGGCAAAATTAAGGAATAACAATCACTTTAAGATATAAAATCCATTTTAAAAGAACTGTAAAATACATACAATTCTTTTAAAGGAATTCTAAAAAGTGAAAATAGTAACAATTGAAAATCAACAAAAATCAGGAAAGGCTTGCCGGAAAAAGTGTGTCTTAAGAAGGGACATAAAAGAGATGACTGATTGAGCCGACCTGATCTCCTCGGGCAGGTCGTTGCATAGTCTTGGAGCCCTCATGGAAAATGCTCTATCCCCTAAAGATCAAGTGTGTTACTTTTCACTCCAGCTCTCACACTTCCTACAATGTGAGCAGGATGGCAGAAAATACGACAGATGTTTAAGAATGGGGAGCGCTCCACCTCACTTCTGCTGATGACGCTCTCCAGGGTTTTGAAACAAGAGAGAGAGAGAGAGCGAACATGTCTTTTGATTAACTTAACAGGAAAGCCATAAATAGAAGCCCTTTTTTTTCTTCAAGATTTCAGTGAGAGTGGTGGGAGTGCAGAGCAAAAGTGCATGAAGTGTGACTTCAGTAATTGCTGCAATCATCTGCATATGAGACAAACCTCTGGGCGAGTTCCCTCTGCTAACTTTGACCCTCCCCCCACAACCCAGTCAAGCCTCTCTACACGCCTGAGAGACGCTGCCTTCAAGACACATGGAAAGGTAGGAAATAGAAGAGCCATCTTTACAAAGTACTGATGTTTTTTTGAGCACTATATTTTTGGAGGATTTCCTTTGATTTGAACTTTAGACATCAACAGATATTCTCTTGAGCTTAACGGGTAAATGCTAGGGCTGTCAGCGTTGACGCGCTAATTGTGATGTGATTAAGCTCTGAAATGTATGCATACTTAAATTTTTAAATGCATTAATCACATGTTATTTAATCCCCATTGGTTCTCAACCTGGGGTGCCAAAGATCTCATGGAGGAGGCGCAAGACTGACTGCTCTGACGTTGTCAAAATTAGACCTGCACATCTGAAGCCATTTCATAATAACATACTCTGTTGGGATTTTATCAAAGAAAACAATTCATTTTGACTTTTGACAGCAATTTTTGACTTATTTTTGTGTGCGAGTCCTGGACGGGTGTGTGTGTGTGTGTGTGTGTGTGTGGGGGGGGGGGGGGGGGAGGGTTTGACGAGTCCAAAGTCATATCCACCTTATGACATCAAACATTTACCTTTGTTTCCGATCCTTTGAGCTGTTTCATTTACTTTTCTATTAAATGTTTCTTTAAGTTGATGTTGTTACCTTCAAGCTACCAGAAGTTTCTTTTTTTTTCAAAATAAAAGCAGTTTAGTATCCAAACAGGAAGAACATACCCTTAGCTTTATACAGTATAAAAATACAAAATAAAAGCATAAAAAAATGCTGTTTTCAAATGCAAAATAATGGAATTTCAAACATGCGATAAAAATGCAATCAATTGTGATGAACTATTGAGATTCAGCATTTTACCGTGATTTACATTTTTTTCTGTGGGGAACTTCTTGCTGAACACTGCACAAAGCTGCTGATTTCGACCTGTGCCTCTTTAACCAAAAATCAAGTCCTGCTTTATTTTAACAGTCATATATTTAACATCTTTGCCGCACTTGTTTTAATGGCTGATTCTGCAAGTTTAGGTCAATTAAAACAACCATAGAGAAATCATCAATAATGTCGCTGATGATCTTGTTATCTTTTGTAGCTCATAAAGAGTCTATTTCATAACCTGGTAAAAACTCCTCACAGAAGATTTAACAAGTTATAAACTGCTATTTATAGATGACAGTGAGTCACAGTTGATCACTTTGTCTGATGTCTTGTAAGTGTAAAGATAATGTTTTGTTCAGTTCGTTTTTTAGTTAGAACGAAGAAAAACAATGATTAATCGTGGGGGGTTTCAGCACCAGCAGCAGTGGACAGTTCCACAGCAGGCAGGGCTGAGGAAAGACGTCACTAGTGACCACCTTCACTTATTGACTGCTACGCGTTGTTGTGCCTGTTAATCAACGAAGCGCAGGATGAACCGTGATTCATTTCACTTTTTTTTCTAGAAATGTAATGCGCGCAATAGTTTGCAAACGTGTGCAAACAATACTCGAGCTGCAACTCAAAGCCCAACCCAAAAACTCCTCAGACGTGCCTCACGCAGAAGCTGAGAAATATTTGACAGTTTAACCAAAAGCAAATCGACGTTTTCATATAATTTAATGAGTCTCAGCTGATTCCATGGCCAAGCGTAATAAGAGGCAAGGACGAAACAGCTGCAGAAAGCGACGCTTCTTCTTAATATGTAAAACATCCCATTTTCAAGACTGGATGTCCTGATCTGCTCATCGATCTCCTTCTCCAGTAACAAATTTGATCATTTTTCAAAGGGAAAATTTTAAAAAGTTAAAGCATTACGCACGGACAACACCGCCTTTGCGCGCAACAAGCAGCAGCCTCCCTCCTTCCCCCCACATTACTGTCACGTCAATCTAACTTTTTCAAAGCTAAATGAAAATGACCACTCTGCACCCATCGTGCGATTCACATTTTCGGTGCGTCGTCACACCACACAGAAATGTGTCATATGTGTCCAAAGTACCGTTCCTCAGTTCCAAACAGGTGCAATCGTTAAAAATCCAGTTTTATTTCTCTGATAAAACATGAAGGGAGATTTTTTACCTTACAAGTTTAACAGTTTAACCTCTCTATAAAATTATTAGAACATCTGTAGGAAAACAGCTGGTGGTACAGTGTCGCTGGACAACATGCTCAGCTGTTCCATTAAACACGGTTTGTTATCAAAAACAAAAAGTTTATTGGATAAAGGTCATACACTTCTTTGACTTACCTTCGATGCAGCAGATCCTCCACAGCCCGGAGTGCGTCAGGTCGCCTTTCACTTTCTTGGTTTGCACCTGGTTGTCGTCCGCGGTGACATTCGTGGCGTTGCATATGTACGCCCGGGAGTAAAGCCAGTAGTCGGTGCCGATGGCGATGGTCATGAGACTGAAGGCGGCGAAGGCCCCCACGACGGCTAGCAGAGTCTGAACCCCTCGGTCACACCATGCCATGGCGGCTCATAATGTGTGTAATCCTCCACAGCAGCTTACGCACAAGGCGGGGAGCGCATGGAGCAAAGCATCACCGCGGTCCGAGGAAGCGCGCGCGTCTCGCGGGTTTTCCGTCTCTTCAAACCAAGTCTCGACCCTTGAGTCCCCTTCCTCCTTAAAACGAGTCCGAGTTCCAAACAAGTTTCTCAGATTGACAAAATCGCTGCATTTGTTCGGCTCCTCTGAATCGAGTGGACGTATCTTAAACTGTGCTACAGGTGGACAAATATGCAAAAGCATTCCTTGACCGTTCACAATGTTCTCCTACATTTAAAGCAACTTCATCTTAATCATTGAAACGCCTCCCTTACTGTTTCCCATGTAACATTAAACTGCACTGTTTAATAAAAGATGCACTATCGATCATCCAGACCACACCTTCCACAGCTGGAGCCAAGCCAATGAGAGGCAGCGCTGTGAGCCGCTGCTGGAGGGAAGAAAACATCAGATCTACATCAACATATAGCCTACAGGACTGTTAGATAACTGAAACGAAATGTTTCAATCAAAACACAAGGAGGACGGTAATGTCGTCTGTGTACAAAAACACAACACAACGTGTGTACATAAAGGCATCTCAAGTGAACTCTCATTAAGTTAAGAAAAAGGGCTTCAAATTGTGTTCAAAAACAGACAGGAATCAAGCACAGGATGAAAACACAACCACTGACAGCTCAGTGGAGATTAGAGGGATCTGAGTCGTGCAGCAGCAGCTTGAAAGAATTTGAACGCTATTAAATATTTCTTTAAACATCCTCTGAAAAGACTTTGAAGTTGGAGCAGTCTGTCTGCTTTATCACTCAGTGCTTGAAGTTGAATTGTGAGACTCAAAAGTTCACAACATCCAGATATGATGTAGATTTCCTTCTGTCACTTTAAGCCCTGAGCTGTGTGCAGTGGGGGGGTCTTTTTTCTATGTTTCACACTGACATGGAGGGAGGGGGATGCTCATGGATTGGCAGCAGCTTCTGCTCTTTGTACTGTTCCATCTCTTGGACTGAGACCGAGCCTCATCCCCAAACCCCGGAGTCTGAGTCACTTCCTGTTTCCCGCAGAGGAGAGCAGAAAGAGTGCAAAGGGTCTGAATGTGTGTCTGCATTTAGAGGGAGGGGCTGGAAATCTCAGAGGCCAGTGAGGAAGGAAGGAGCGACAGGAAGGGACGGGAGAATAAGGGAAATAAGTGTATGATGAGTGGTTATAGGACAACATTGAGCATGCAGGAGTAACAATGAAGAGGCTATGGGAAAAAGTATGGTGGCCCTGAAGGCCAACTGCAAAAAAACAAAACATATTTGTGAAACGCAAGACAGGTCATGGAACAATGAAACTGTTTGCGTTTACTGTGGGAATAGCAAAATGTAAACAGGAAATGATGTATGACTTGTTGAAGACTTGTCCAATCACAAACAAGTAGTGTAGTCCTTCACTCTCTGTTTTCTGAAACGTTTTTTTAGGTAGTGAAATGATTTTATGTTTCATGACTGGAGCTGCACTGACGTCACACAAACGTTGCAAGTGTTCGTGTGTATGAGTGTGTTAGCCTGGTGAACGCATTAGTAAGATGTCATGGGTCATTCTCCACAATCACCTGACAACACCTCCTTCCTATTAGCAGTCTTTTTAAGCTGCATGATGTCCATTCCATTCCTCTCCGCTCTTTCATCACCATCTCTGACGTGCAGCAGTACTGCACTCTCGCTCAACCCCACCTCCACTCCAGCCTCCATCTGTCGGCTCCGACTGAGGGGTTTAAGATATCATCCAATCACTCCTCAAATTACTGCATGTAAATTGAAACTGTGAGGCGTGATGAGGGTGGAGCCTAGACACCAAACACAAACTATGTTCTGCTGCAATAAATATTTTAAATAAATATATATGTGAGTCCTCTGACTGAAATATTTTTGCATTTTGTGGAATACCGATGCAGAGCTGGCTAAACACTGAAGCTTCAGTGTCCACCACATGGCAACCTGTGAGAGCGTCGACTCTAGAGAGGAGGGGGCGGGGGGGAGACAGCTCTCTACAATGATTTGAATATAGACTGCAGTACCAGTTTTAAACAGTAGTTGTCAGAGTTACATATTGCTCCTTTAAGTTGTTAAAAAGAAACAAATTTATGGTAAACTTTCGGTCCTGCATTCTGTCTGAGTTCTGCCATTTCTCAGTCTAAAGTTACATGTTGGCTTTCCAACTCGCTCGCATAGAGTGCATGTATGTTATTTGGAGCACAGAGGCCACTGATGATGAGTTTAATTCTCATCATCACCATGCTCCAGAGATCTTTTCAACTTCACTCCCACATCTCTGCTCTCTCCAGCCTCTCCATTGTCCCCGACGCTGGCAATCTCCTCTGCCAGCACCCTCGACTCTACAGGCGTTTTTTTTCTCTTCAGGGCAAATTCATCCAGAGCCAAGAAAAGACTCCTCTGTGACCTCGCTGAACTTTCTTTATTAGTTCGGCAGTAAAAAATGTTGATAAGAGTTTTTTTTTGGCTTCTTGTATTGCTCTCCTTTTCCCTCCCAGTTTGAGTGGTTGCCACAGTCTGGGCTTTGCAGGGAAAGGGATTAATGCTGCACGGCTTCCTGTGGTTACAGCATTAGTGGGAGTGTCAATGAGACAGCACTCTTTAGATAGGGAATTGTGGGCCTTATCGAGGAAGTAAGATGGCATTTCTTTAAAATGATTTCATGAAAACTCAGGGCTGATTTTGGCAAAATTGTAGGGCAAAGGAGGAAGCCTTTAGATCTTTTAGAGAGAAGTTAGACGAGGATGAGAGATCAACAAAGGAAAGAAGGAAGTAAACATTTAAAGTTGGATATGCAGATGAGAGATGCCAGCTGAGATGTGGCAGCAGAAGTTCTGCCTGGATTTAAAGATCATTATTTTAGGCTTCTGGAGCCTAAAAAACACTGAGCAGTGTACATCAGTTTATTATGTGAAGTATAATATCTTGATATAGTCACACACACGCCCTTTAAAAAGAACCCTGTTTTTAAACCAGAAGTTAACATCTATACAGTCTGGTTAAAAAAAAACAACTAAGTTGGTCTGATTAGAATTGCATCCATAAGAACTACATTGGTTTAATTTCTAAAAATGGGCGCTGCCAGCACAAAAAACGGCAAAAACCTTATGCTACAATGCTGTTTCTTTATTGATGTCTGTGTCATTTTTTGTACAAGCCTTTAGCTGAGCTCATTAACTAAAATGGGAAAGGCAGGCTGGGACAAACCTATTCCCCAAAGCTCTGACTGCCCCACCAAATCATCCCGCTTCATTTAAAAATTCAAAAATAACTGAAACTTTTTTTTTGTCCTTGTCGATTTCATAAACATGCCACGGGGTGGCTGTGGCTGAGATGGTAGAGTCGGTCGTCTCTCAACCGGAAGGTCGGGGATCCTGCAGTTGCATGTCCGATGTGTCCTTGGGCACTTATCCCTAAATTGCTCCCTCTGCTTCGGCGGCAACGTGTGAATGTGTGTGAATGGGATTAGTTACTTCTGATGGACTCTTTACTCAGCAGCCTCTACCATCAGCGTGTGAATCTGTAGGTGTGACATTTGAGTCATCAGAAGACTAGAAATACAAGCTCAAGTCCATTTACCATTATTGTCATTACATAATAGTTTTATTACTATAGGACATAATCCCCTTTCTAAAAGGTTAATGACAACACAAGTTTGACAGCTGACAACACTGAATACTTAGATGCAGCATATTTGCGTGAATATTCAAAAAGAGTATAAAAAGGACTCAATCATTTGCTTCCTCTGTTGTGTAAAAAGATAAAAGGAGCTTTAGAGATAATGGGAATCTTTCACTGTAATGTGCAGAGCGATGGTACTGCCTGCTCATTAAGATTTCTGTCTGCTAAAAGGGTCCAGAGAATCTCCCTGAAACATGAGCATGAGTTAAGAGAATTTAAAACTTCTGGACCACTAATGGTTCACTTTTTAGCTTAGAGTGGAGGATCATGGTCATTATTAATAGAGGGCCGAGCTATCGAGTGCAGCTCACTCAGTCATAATATGCAGAGACCTTCCACGCTCATCTGCCAAATGAGTGAGGGTTAAAAATAATACTAATGATCAGTGACATTGCTGCTCTTGCTACTGATGAAGCAGGGAGTCTTGGTTGCTGCAGTCAGCAGTGAGATGTGTGTGCAGACGACGCCCAGAGCAGAACAGAGAGCTAAAGAGCATACGAGATTGGGCTAAAAGAAAACAAACACAGACTCATCCCTCAGGCTGCCACAGGCTCACTCTGTCTACAAAGAGCTGCAGTTTCAACCAGCTAAAGTTTCTCTTCTTTCTTACGGACTCAGTGAGGATACGCTTTGAAGGGAAAGTTACTTTAATAGGTTTGGCCTTTTATCAAACTTGTGACACCGTGGTTAAAGAGGCTGTGGCCGCATCAGCTGCTGCTTTCTTTTAGTTGTCACGTTAATTCTCAGTTAGTTAGTTTCCCTTTAAATAATTCAAAACACCCAGCACGGAACCTGGCGGGACAGAACCTTCTCCATAGCTGCCCCCTCCCTCTGGAACTCACTCCCTACACACATTCAACACTGCACCCACCCTCCTACTTTCAAATCACTGATCAAAACTTACCTCTTTAAACAAGCTTTTAATGTATGATTGTGATGTATTTCCTGTTTTCTGTAGTTTACCTTTATTGTTGTTATCTTTATGATTTGTGTGTAATGTCTGTTAGTCTGTCCTTACTGTGCTGTTCTTTCTGTTTTAACTATTGTACAACATCTTTGAGTTTTTTAAAAGCGCTGATAAATAAAATGTATTATTATTATTATTATATATAACCCCACTTATGTCAGTTGATGTTGGAGTGCGCTGGGATTGGAGATAATGGAGTCAGACCGCAAAACTCAAAACAGAGACTCAAGAGGGTATACAAATAAAAAGAAAAGGAAAAAGAAGAGCTGGACTAGTGATGGGAGTCAAACAATGAGGAGAGAGGATGAATTTGTGTTTGGAATGATTGCGGACACCCAAACAGACGGACTCTTGATCTCTTGATCAGCATGAGGTTGGAAGGTTTGATGGAGAAAAGTTGGGAGAAGAAGTGAGATTTTGTCTCGGCCTAAATCGGTACAAAGGAAAATGGATCACTGTGGAGGGACAAAGTTGCACAAATGGAGTTCCAGATGGGGGTGGTAATGCAACACATATGGATGCGAACCGCCATCAAACTCAAGAGAAGAAGAAGAGCTGATGCCAGGATGCATGAGTCACTCTTTAGATCACATAAATCACAAACAGTTGTCAGGTTCATGTGTGTACCGGCTCACTGTTGGATAGACGGGAATGGAATGGCTGGCCATCTGGTTAATCAAGCCCTGAGAAAAGTTTCAATCATGGAGGTAACTTTCAATAAAGCTGAGACTTAAGCAGTGATCCGAAGCATAATCATGTCTGCAGGCTGCAGTGGTTAGCGCTGTTGCCTCACAGCGAGAAGGTTCCTGGTTTGAATCCTTGAATGCTTGGGTTCTCTCCGGGTACTCCGGCTTCCTCCCACAGTCCAAAGACATGCTCGTTAGGTTAACTGGTCACTCTAAATTACCCGTAGGTGCGAATGTGAGTGTGGCTGGTTGTCAGCCCTGTGATTGACAGGCGACCAATCCCAGGTGTAACCCCGCCTCTCGCCCAATGACAGCTGGGATCGGCTCCAGCACCCCTGAACGGGAAAAGCATTAAAGATAATGAATGGATGGATGGATAATGATGTCTGCTTGGCACAAGATTTGGGATTAACAGCAAAAATGTAGCCATAGTTATTTTTATTAATTCAGCTCTTCTTGATTTTTGGCCCCATTTTTGTAATTTCTTCCTCACTCTTTTGTTTCATGTTCAAAAGCACATTTTCTCTTTTTTACACCTTTGTCCTTTACCAGATTGCTTGGTCGCTTACAGGCCTCAAACATGTTTAAAAGGTGACTTATAGAATGACGACAGGCATGTGAGCTTCACTGTGACACAAACACAACAAGCTGGCGCAGTGAGAGGAAGTTAAAGAGAGAGAAACAGACTTTTCTAATTTTCCTCCCCGTTTAGCACAGAGTGCAATCCTCCCTGCGGTGCGTTCACAGCCCTCAGTGCAGACCATCTGTCCCCCGAGCATGCTGACTTTTCCAAAAGTGTCCAGGTCAGTGGCAGCGAGCGACCACTGCTGTGGGTGGTTCTAAAAAGGGGGATACATATTGGAGGGTTGATCCTCAAAGGCTCATTTTCAAGTCTGATCAGGCTGTGAATCCAGCTGCAGACATCAGCGGATAAATCAGGGCGTCTTCTGTGAATGTTTCAGGAAGGCAGGCTGTTATAACTTCTATTAATGTTACTGTGTTCTCAACTGATTGGTATTTTCACATTTTAAAAAGGAAATGAAATCAACCAAAATGATAATTTACCTATATATGTTTGTACAGCCCAGAGTTTTCATGGAAAAGATCAGATGTGTTTCTCTCCTGATCGTACATTTTGATTTCCTCATTTCTGTGTAAGACAAGTGAATGGCAATGTGGTGCAATGTGAGGGCTGAGAATATCAAAAAGGGGGACCAAGTCAAAAAGGGGGAACCTGTTAGGGTTAGGGTACACACTGGACTCAAGATGTGACTCAAAGTCTAGACTTGAGTATGAGCAGATAAATTAGTACATTACAAATATTCATCCATCTATTATCTTTAACTCTTTTCCCGTTCGGGGGGCTGGAGCCGATCCCAGCTGTCATTGGGCGAGAGGCAGGGTTCTATCACAGGGTCATTGCAAATATATGAATTATATTAGTATATAAAATTGATTTAATTATATCTATTTAACTAACCTTATGTGATTTTGATTGTTAAAAACATAATTAAATGTACAATATGTAGAATTGTATTATAAATGTACACAAAAATATCTAAATTAATTCAAAATAGACTAAACCCACCTCTTCTTCTTCTCTGCTGTCAAAATCTATTCACACCATTTAAAGTTCTGGAAGTATTCCTCCTTTTGTATCTGTGTTCTTGTTGTATTGAGAGATGTGCTCAATAGCAGCCAACAATGATTTCACAAAAATGTCCAAAACCAGATTTTTAAACCATTCTATCAGCAGCAAGAACCAAAAATGAAAGGCTTGCAGAGTCTGATGTGCTGGTAATTATGATTATTATGTCACTGTTTTGCACTCTGTGTCTCATTAAAATACCATTTATTCATATTTTTCTATATCAAAACTAACTCTCTTACTTATTTGTATATTTCTGTTTAATCCCAAAAATTTGAACTTTATTCCCTTCTTGGATCAAAGACCAGGGCTCTCATTTATAAAACAGTGTATCATACCTCAGGTGTGCCTGTGCCAAAACCAAAAAATGGCGTATGCTCCCAACATTACCCTTACACATCATGACCATAGACTGTAAATATTAATGGACGAAGCCTGAGCCACCTGTTACTGCAGGGGGCTGATAATGCTGTCTCAGCCTAACTTTCAGTCAATCTAACGACAGACTGAGAGCTGGAGCTGAGGCAGGTTTTGAGGCTCACATCGCCCACGTGTCAATCATGTCAGCTTCATCTGATGATCAGTTCCAGGATCAGTCAAGTGTTCTCTAGTGATTACAGAGAGGTAACGTCAAATATGGGATGAGGGGTGTCCCGCTCTGGAAAAAAAATTTGGTTGGAAAAACAGCTAACACGAGACAGTTTGTTATGGTGATATTTGTTTTGGGGTTTAGTTTTGCATTTTGTGTTTCTTTGTGTTTTCTCTCTGGCAGTGTGTGTGTGCAGGGGAGGGCGTGGCTGGCTGAGCGGGGTCTCTGTAACAAGGAGCATCTGGTTCTCATTATGTCATCATTCCGGCCATGTGACCGGGTCAAGACACCAGCGTTATCTTAGGGTAAAGTTTTCGACTGCAAGTTTTTGTAGTGATTTTTGTCTGAGTGTTTAAATTGTGGACTAACTTGAGTTATTTTGTGTGCAGCCTACCTGTGTACCTCACCACCCACCTGGGCTTCCTTATGACCTCCCTGCCTGTGACTTTCTTCTGGGAAAGCTTGTCTACTTACTTTTTCAATGGCAGCCAGATGCCACCTTCAGCTTTTTCAACTAAATTTACATTACACACCTTCAACACTCCCATTGTCTCTGTCTCTGCAAACTCAAGAACTCTAATGTAACACAGTTTGCCACCCGTATTTTCACCATATACTCTGCCTCTGCCTTCATCATCATTATCCAGCTGCTCATTGGCCAACTCCTCACACTGCCATAAAATCATGTTACATCTAATGTATTAATTTGGTCACTCTTCATAAAGCAAGCACAGACCAAAGACATCAAATTTAAGAGAAAATGAACAAGCCACAAGTGTCACTATTAATGAGACAGCCTGACAAACACACAACAAACACACACACACACACACACACACACACACACAGATTACGTCATCTGTTGAATGGAGAGGAACCTGCTGCATGAACAGATAACCTGTAAGGCAGAAGTCAACAGAAGATTTAATATTTTCCAGCAACAGTAAGGAGAAAGAGCAGAAAACAGACAGATGGAGACAGACCGCATGGAAATACAAACAGAGAAGAAGAAGCATGAAACGAGTGTGTGTGTGTGTGTGTGTGTGGGGGGGGGGGGGGGGGGGGGGGGGGGTGGACTGTTGATACATTATTCATGATCTCCCTTCCTTAGTTGTGAGTGGCCGGGCTCCAGGGCCTGGACGTTTAGCTCATTATAGCGGTGTAATGCTCCTATAAGATGATTTACAAAGTCCCCTTTCTCTCAGACTGAATTCTTTTTTGTTTTTATGAATACATTAGTTACACAATAACAAGTATTTCAACAGTCATTCAACCCACACAGACCTGCCAGTCCATTGATTCAGCTTAAGAAAGTATGCCTTGGGGCGCTGGATGGCCTAGTGGTAATGACGCGTACCCCAATGTACAGAGGCCGTAGTCTTCGTCGCAGCAACCGTGGGTTCAAATCCGGCCTGGGCACCTTGCTTTCCACTCTCTCCTCCCTACTTTGACGGTCTCTCTTTAGCTGTCCCGCCCAATAAAGGCAACAATTGCCCAAAAATACAACTCCAAAAAAGGTTTGCCTGTAAGGCTGAATATTTAAATATATTTAAAATGATTAGTTTGTAAAAAAAACTCTCATGTCACATTTAACAATAACAGACCTGCTGAGGGAAAGACTTTGGGATTAATCTGGACCTGGATTAGGGTCCAGAGGGGCTTGTGCAGAGGATGTGTTCTTCTTAAGACTAAGGCTTACTGTAAGTCCTTTAGCTATATATTTTTTTAAATACTTTATTAATCTCTGAGGGAAATTCTGGTTTTACACTCTGTTATTTTGGAGAAAACAAGGGAGCTATGGACACGCATTAGTGAAGAGTTGTCAGAGTGGGGCTACTACACACTGCTACGCAGGGTGCGCACCAGAGCGGTTGGGGGTCCAATGCCTTGCTCAAGATCACCTCGGCAGTACTCTGGGGAATGCCCTGGCACCTCTCCAGCTACCAGAACATCATCACATCATCATCAGAAAAACAAGGAGTAGAAGAAGACAGGAGATAAATGACTCAAACTGAAGTGAAACCAACACGTCCTTATTGTTTTTTTAAAAAAAAGCAGGATAAATTTACCGCTCATGAAATGAATTACTCTTATTGTGGTAAAGAGTTTGGACCTTTCGATAAAGGAAAATGACAATAAATAAAATCAGCTTCAGGATTCAAACAACGTTATTTATCCCAGAAGGACATTTACACATTTACAACCAGCCAGCAGATGAACAGGCCAGATCCAGACACAATCAAAGAAAAAATACAACACCAGAAATGCATTCCATCAATGCAATGGGTAAATAAAGGAATAAACCTTAAAGGAACTGACCATAAACTCATGTTCAGCTGTTGAGCATTTAACAGCCTGAAAGTTGAAGGGTAATAAGAGTTATAGAGTATCTGTCTATTCTCCATGCAGGGGAAAAATAGCACTATCCAGAGGACGTGGCAGCGCCACTACATGAAGCACTGTGAGGGATTGTTTTCCAGTCCTCGTGTGTCTCCACAGAAAGTTCACCAGAGGGCGCTATTGTCAAAAGGTTGTGGGCCACCTCCCCGTCAGAACCAGCACATTATAATGATAGACAGAAGAATCTGTGCTCATGGGGTTTTAAACACAGGTAATTACTCTACCTCTCAATCATACAGCAGGAGGTTATATTTACAATTAATGAGCCTCACACTTAATTAATGTGTTATATTAACACGAGGGAAATTAACTACACTACATTGGGGGTTAAACATTTGGGAGCATGCCAGCTCATCGTGTCAAGAGGTTGTTCAGTTTGAGGGCAGATCAGAACGTGATGCTGATGACACAATTACCCCATGTATCCCCCATCCCCTACCCTGCCCTCACAGATGGAGGAGTGCCAGCTCTCACAGTCACACAGTATGGTGTGTCACTTTATTTCAATCAGGTCGTCATGTTTTTGAGTCAAAAGTCCTTTGTGCAGAAAAGTATGAGAGATGTGCAATGTCTCCGGTGATTAGACCCCATCGTCTTGTCTTAATGAATTTAAAGGGGTTGTGAGGCCGAGTCCGACAGCAGGAGGACAGGGAAGAAAGACCCCCTTATGTAGTCTAGACACTGGAGGTGGTGGTGAAGGATGTGATGAGGGGTGGACGTCTGCAGAGCTCGCCCTGGAGAGATTGTTTTGAGGTGACTGGGGTCGATGAGAGTTGCTCTGATCCAAATGTGAAATGGTAAACTGACAGCAGCAGAGAGGAGGGATTTAATGTTGGGAAGGAGCAGGATGATTGGATGATAGCGATCGTGGACAGATCTTTTTTTTAAGGACTGCTGTCCTTGTTCCAGTATACAAGCACTGTGAGGGAACCGCTTTATTCATAAAAGTGTGTCTGATTCTGCTACAGTAGATGTCGACGAACCCCCTTTAAGTTAGTTACTATCAGACCTTCTTCTGGTTGACCTTGCCAACAAGTGTTGCAAATTAGCATCCACTATAAACACTCACCCCCATAAATATAATAATAATATAATAATATAATAAATAGAAATGCATTAATGGTGAGATGTTAGAGTGAGGCGTCTGCACAGGGACTTGCTTGACGGTGTCTTGAGCATGTGGGGGTTCAGTGCCTTGCCTTTTTCACCTCAGTCGTCCTCTGGTTGATCCCTCCAGTAAACAGACCCAGTTTACTTTGGTCCGTACTGGGACTTAAACTGGGGACCGTCCAGTTTATCCAAGTCCAAGACTGAGCTACTTCAGCCTCATGATTGATCTCATTATTGTTGCCTGCTTATTTCTTTATTTCTGCCACTTGAATCTCATTTTGATTTCCTTTTTGTTCGAATGCAACAAGTGAATTTTCCCCCTAGCGCTCAGTGACGTTTATCTCGTTACTGATCATCCAATAAAAGAAAAAGAAGACTTCCTGTTTATCAAATCCCATTAAACTTTATTTTGTATACATATTACATTTCACATTTAACATCATAAAAATGACCCAGATTGTAAAAGTTCACAGATAAGGACGTTTTAATACTGAAGACGATGCCATCTGAATACTTTACAGAATTATTCAAAGCTCTCATTGTTGATGTGACGCGGGATGCCGAGCAGCCGTAACACACCTCAGAGTAATCTACCTAGCAACAGAACATGTTTTACTGTTATTGCAGTCTATAAAAAATTACTGTATATACATATGTATTGTTAATACCTACAGAGTTTTCATTATCCGAGCTGTCTATAAACTTAAACGGTGCTTTGAAGAGTGACCTCAGCTGAGCACAGAGTGTTTGTTCTGTTTACATGTCATGAAATGTTGCATGCCATTTAAAAGAAGTGGAGTTCACATCATGCAACATTGAATAATTACATTAATTATAATCTTGTAAAAATCCATAAACATAAAAAATATTGCACAAGACAAAATGTTCTCTGTTATATGTTTGATTACACATAATGCTGCATGAAATGTTGATATTCAAACTCGACTGTAAGCCACTTCACACCGCTGCGTCCTTGGCACAATAAGATCTGCAGAATATGTTCGGATGGCTGGGAGGTGCAAAACAAACGCACAAAGCTTCAGACAAATTTACAAGATGTGAGACACTTTTACGAGATTAGTTTGTTTTGGCTTAAAGACTGTGTGAACAGAGGCGCTGCTTGTCAACAGGCAAGACTGATAAAGACTTGGGGCCCCAGACCAGTACCCTGAGGGCTCACAAACTTTAAACCACTGCAGAGGCCCAAAATGTGCAAATTTTGCATTGCAAATTTTTTTTTGAGCGTTTTATTCAGCGCTGGCTGTGCTCGGAAGCGCTTGCATGAAGCGGTTGTGCTCTATGAAGAAAAGTGCTGCACCTCCCTCCTGTCTCTATGACAACAATTTATTGATGACGGCCGCTGTATGACCGACACTGCTCCGTTACATTTTACTGCATATTTTATAATTGAGATCATTTTTTACCCGATTAGACACAGAGCGAGTGGGATGCGGGTACAAGACACGATCTGTAGGCGGCAAGACTACGGGGAATATCATACAATTGGAAAAGACCGCCGATGACGTCAGCAGCACCTCTCTGAAAAGTTGAACGATTATTCAACTTAAGCACTCGGAGCGGCCGCACAAAAAAAAAGGAGCGGTCAGAAAAAAGACAGTGTGTGTTGCGTCTTTTCTCCAGGTGGATGCTTTCTGCTGCGAACGCTCTCTCCTCATTGAAAACAATTGAAAAAAAAAACAGCTGGCACTCAGAAAGAAACTCTAGGTAGACACAGGTCCTAATGTAGACATACTGCAAAAACAAACAGATTAACCGCTCATTCAATCACTTCCAGTATGTGGTACATTTCCTTTCTGGCAAGATTCTGTCATTTGTAAATTTGTTTTCTAAAATGTCAATTTGTCTCAAGCTTTGTCAAAGTGTTTTTTGTGTAATTTTGGTTCGCTCTTCCCAGCCACCATCATATTTGTTCAGCAAGCATCAAAGAATATTAATTATGTCCTAACGGAAAAATCTAGAAAAATATATTTCTGTAATTTGGATTATTAAATATCTGAGGGAGAGGTATTTTACTATATGTAACAAATCTCGTTCAGCAGTTTTTCCTTCAGCACATCTTACATTCACATCGGCTTCATATCAAAATAGACTTTCATACCTACTAACTCGTTCACATTCTGCATAAAGCTCCTTCTATTAAGATAAACAAAATGTGTTCAACTCAGATCTGATAAACACAATCGACCCGTGTTGCCCCGGTGATCCTTTGAAGTTTTTTACATTTTTTCTGTTTATTAGTGATTCAAACTAATATCATCATCACAGGAATGAAAGGTTATCTAAGAAGTTTAATGGTTTATGTACATTATAGTAAAATAGATGCAAAGCACACTTGTGTTGTTGTTGATAGTAATTTATAAGAGTAGTTCATTGTTGTAATAGTCCCGTCTGCCAGTCCTCTACAAGAATATCCAGCGATCGACTCAAGGTGGAAATATTCAGACCTTCTGACCTCCATCAGTCAGAAGAGTACATGGACTTCTAATCTTCAATCTCAGGACCTTTTCTTACTGTCCGTTCCAAAAGTCAGAATTGAACTGGGGAGAAAGCCGTTTAAGTTTTCTGCTCCCTTTACTTGGAGCAATTTACAAATAGAGCTGAAACGTAACAAGCTGCTCTCATTGGACGCTTTTAAGAGGATGTTAAATAACTTGTGGGCGGACACATCTGGCTGTAGATGTCCTCCATGGGCTCCCTTGCTCTTCAGATTTGTTAATTGTGTCTTTTAATGTCTAATGATTTTGTTTTTGTGTTAGTATGTTTGCCTGCTCATTGTTTGTGTGAAACTCTGGCCAGGACACTCAGAAAATAGATTTTTTAGTTTCTTTACTGGTTTAATAAAATAACATTTTCAGATTTAGGCCTTTTATATCTTATTAGACCATTACATATATCTGGATTTGAAGCTTTCGAAACAAACCTTTCCTTTGGTGAAGTGACCAATGAAAACAAAGGAACTGGATGCTCTAGGAGTCCTGGCTGCCATGCAAAGGAAGCTGTTAACTGAAAGTCATTGTGATGTGATGTTGTGTATACAACTCAAAAGAGTTATGAAAAAAAGAAGAGTAAATTGCAGCAAGAACGTCAAACACAGATTAATATGAACCCTGCTCCCTCCCAGTCCGTATACCTAATCAATCAGTTTGTTTATAAATTGGGATGTCCTAAAAACTCCACTTTTTAAATGATTGATACTCATTCAATATGTGTTAAAGGTCACATATATTCTCCTCCTCTTCTTCAACCAGTTTAAATAAGTCTCAGAGCTCCTCAAAACATGTCTGTGAAGTTTCTTGTTCTAAATCCACTCTGATCATGTATTTGATCATGCCTATAAACCCAGCCCTGCGCAGAACAGGCTGTTTCTGTGTCTGTACCTTTAAATGTAAATGAGCTGTGTCTGACCACGCCCCCTCTCTGGAAGGGCTTGGGTTGGCTCGGGCTTTCTCCCTCCATGTCCTATTGTTAACAGTGAGAAGGCAGACTCAGCGGGCAGAACAAACACCTAGCTGTGGGAGTGTCACCCACCTGGGGGAGGGGTTACTGCCCTTTGTGATGTCATGAAGGGAAAATCTCCAAACGGCCTGTTTGAGCACACATTTTCTGAAAAGTGGGGCAGGCTAAAGACGTAGAGGATGGACTTTTCTAATCTTTGGGGGGTTTGTAGACGGACTAGAGACACATATTAGTGTTAGAGAAACATGGAGAAGTGTATTTTTAAGTGTATTTAATATGTGACCTTAAAGTATCTGTCAATGTTTATGCAGTTATTGGAAACAAGTTCAGTCTGAGTTTTGGGAATTGATGACATAACATGTCAGAAACGTTATGATTGGTAAACAAGCACCTACAGTATAACACACACAAAAAGCCTTTTTCTGTAGTAAATGCAGCACATTACAACTCAGAGGTGCTAACTAAAGAGTGGAAGTGAAACTTGAGCACAATGACATTAGGTGCTAATATACGCTTTGTAATGTGAACAACATACTTATTTTAACCCTGCTAACTTTTGAAGTTTGCACAATTTTGAGCAATGTTCTCATGAGCAAATTGAGGGAATGTTTCACAACCCATAATATTCATTTTTCAAGCCAAGTTCCCTCCCGACCTCAATACAGATGATTTTACTGATTAGCTTCTTTCTTTGTTGCTAAAGACTCATGCTGTTGAGTTTGGCTTTGAAAACCTGTAATCCCTGCATCCACTGCATGAACATGTCCTGCAATTTTGCAGTGTGAGACTCTATTAAAATGCTATCAGCACTGTGTTGGCTCTACAGGCAAATAGTGGACTTTTTCACCGCTACTCAAGTTCCTCCTTTCTGATGGTCAGTTCAGACTGTTGCTTTTTAACCCTCATTTAAAGTTAGAGAAACAGGAGACAAAGTTCAACGTGGTCAAACCCTATCCTTTCTCATCTTCTGTTAGTTCTCTCTGAAACAAGAGCTGACAATAAAGTGAACAGGTTTAACCTTCACCTGAAGTTTCGCTCCCCACAAAACCAAAAGGTGTGAATAAAAGAATCGGTAGTCGGGAGGATTGAAAGAATCAGGTCTTAGTCAGGACACTTGTGGACGAGAGTAATTCAAGCTGTAGTTCAAAATGACCCCAAACGATGCTAACACCCAGTCTCTTCTGCCTCAGCATGGAGACGACGACATCTGCTCGTACTCTGGACACTTGAGGAGAGCTGGGTAGTGTGAGGGATTCATCTGCAGTGAGGCCTCTGAGGAGATGGAAGAGGGACTGCGACCACGCCCGGCCCACGCATCCGGATGGAGGAACTGGCCGGAGTAATCTGAGCAGTTGCTGAGTCGAGGCCGGTAGAAGTTCTGGTGAGGCCGGTACATTTCCTCCGCTGTGTAACGCTTCATGAAGAGGTACACCGACATGACACCTGCCGCCTGTGGGGATATAGATGTAAAACGACAAAGTCTCATCAGTAACTCATATTTCCTGCATAGTTTCTTAATGCAACTAGCAACATAGTATACGTTTTGTTGTCTTATTTTCAGAGTCATCTCCAGCATATTGCTATTTTTGCCTTATTTCTTTTGTTAACTGTTTTGCATACCAAGTCAAATTCCTTGTATGTGCAAATGCACTTGGCATAAAAAACGATTCTGATTCTTTGGGGACACTCCGATGACCATCTCATCACCCATCGCATTTTATCTGATGATGATGTCACTCTTTGAACAGGGGCCAACTTTTTTAGGCATTCAGGTGTAGCCAGCGGTTAATGACTTCCAACCAACCAATCAAAGAAGCAACTTGTGAAGTGAAGTGTTCAGATGAAAAGCACTTTTGGCTTTATGTCTGCAAAATAAACACTGTTATTTGATTATTTGTTTTGGAGCGCCCATTTACAGTATATGTTCCTGGTGAGGCTCGGTTAGTTGTAAATAGTAAGTTACACAGAGGCATCACTCCGGCTTACTGTAGTGGTATGAGCTTAAAAACAAGCAGATTTACTTGTGATTTACTTGCTATAAAAAGGTCTTAAGCCAAAGTAACAGCATCATGATGCAGATTTGTAAAAAGTTAACAGTCAAGCTTTGTCAGCTCTGTCCTTAAGAGGAGAACTAAAAAAAAAGTTGTTAAATGGAGGTTAGATCCATAATTTCATTGACTTTGCCATAAAGAGTCAAGCCGATTGTTCGCTCCAGTTGAAATGTTTGATCTACAGCGGATTGTTTACTGCACTTGCATGCCGATCTCTGTGTATGAAGACTGTGTATTTCTATCAGATTACAGATATAGATAGTTTTTTGGTTGATCAGATACATATATTAATGGACTCTCTGCACACCCCTACAGCAGACTTTACATTTTTCACACTCATCCTATCAAAGTTACCTCAGTAAGCAGGAAGGAGATGGCAGCAAAAGCAAAAGACCAGCCATACTTGTAGCTGAAGTACGCCTCATTGGTTTTGGTTCGGTTCAACATTTCATCATTAATGTTTGAGATGTACAACACCAGACCCACAACCAGAGAGAGACCTAAAGGCAGAGAGATGAAGAGTAGGAAAACATGTTGATAGGGTTAGCTTAGCATCACTCTTAATCCGGCAAATTATTACAAACCATGCATGCATCAAGTGATCACAGATTTGATTTGAATAATAACAGTCTGCTCTCCTTTAACCCTCTCTGTAACTCTTTAACATTAATATAATAAATTTTGTACACTTACACTCACATGCATTTGGGAACTTTGTGTTTGCTGAATCATACATTTGGAAAAAAAAACGAACCACGTACCTGACAGGATGAAGAAGATTCCAGAAACAAAGGCCAGGATGGTGTGATGGGGTCGGATGTGGCCGATGTTACTGAGTACAAAACCGATGAACATGAAGAAGAGGCTGACCAGAGGGAAGGGTGTGGCAGAGCGGATCATCTCTGGAGGAAGACAAGAAAACTGGTTTTGTTAGGGTTGCTACTAGCCTAGTGGTTAGTGTGCACGCACCCCAATAACAGAGGCTGGAGTCCTCCAGGCGAGCTGCAGGATTCCAATTCAACTTATGGCTCCTTTCACACATGTCGTTCCTCTCTCTCTCTCTCCTGATTTCTGACTCTATCCACTGTCCTGTCTCTCTAATAAAGGGCATAAACAGCACAAAAATACACCTTAAAAGTGAAGTCAAGCGCTGTCACACTTCCTTCAGCTTGTATATGATTCGCTCAGAGGCTAAAACCCCTCTGAGGCTGAAACATGATTAATTCACCCTCCTCCCCTCCTTGTCCAACTGTTTGCCCTGCCATCTCGTTGGGGAAGAGTGACGGCCCCGCCCACTCACTGTTTGTAGAGGCATTATAACGGAGAGTTGTCGCAAAAGTACAACTGAAGGAGAACCAGCTGACTTTACAACCCGACTAAGACTTTCTATAACCTAGAAAAAAAGATATATATAACAACTGAATCACCTTTGAGATGCATATCATTACTTGAAATTGGTCACATAAATTGATTGTTTTCAGATGTCAATTATCACTCATGTGCTGCTGCCTTACAGAACACTGCTAGTGAAACAGGACGGGAGGGGCGGAGGGGGCTGAGGGAGGAAGGAGATGTGTCTGGAGAGAGTATTGTTTTGGTATGAAAATCTACTCTGAAAGTCGTATATTAACTTTAACAATCTTTGTTCCTACTTGTTTATTTTCTTTAAAATTCTCTGAAACTCCTAATGGCCTTTTTCTCCTCAGAGAGTCAAGTCAAAGTTTAATAGGGTCAGTATGGTTTCTTATTTCTATAAGGACCTCCCTACTGTGAGCAAACGGTTCAGCTGCTCACAAAAGTAAACTTTTCTGTGAGGTAAATACTTACTGCCCTCACTGCTTTCCTTCACAATCTCTTCATCACTCACTGCATGCACGACGAGAAGGGATATAAGGCATTTTATATGACCACTACTTTTCCTTTGTCTTACTGCTTTGATATCAAATACCTTCTTTTGACTGCAGCTTGCACACACAGGGGTTTTAGGATTTGAAGTGGTTTTCCTGACAGCATCACTCTCATGCGTCCTGACCGCTTGCACTCACACCAGCACTACTTATGTGTATCCATGAGTGCTCACCCTACGGGGGGTCTATACAACATGAAAATGGCACCCTTCAATTTTTCATGCACGCCAGCTCTTATCTTGAGTGGCCTGTAGTTGAGGTGTGGGCCAGAAATAACACAGACCATAAAGATGACGGCATAGTAAAGACATAAGAACTCGAGTTCAGGACTTTAACTCGGGTTAGGCTTGTCATGTTTGTGATGAGTTTGTGAACTTCAAAGGAGGCTTAACGTGCACTGAAATCCATTCCAGCAGGAGCCCTGCGGCGGCAGACCGACAGGTGCTACCTCATGTGTTATCAGATGCTTTTTTCACCTGCCAGCCATGAGGTTCACGGTCAGGTCATGAAAGCCGTTAAAATGTTTGCTCAAGCAAGTGCACAGTGGTTTGAAGAAAAAAACCTAGACTTTGATTACACAACGATTCCAGTCGATGCTGAAAATGCGAAGTTTTAAGAAAGTTGACGTCTCCATCGTGGTGTAAACTGGAAGAATGGATTTCCTCTGATAACTGAGACTATTTGCACATGAACATTACACTTCCAGTCAATGGTCATGCGCTAATAGCTGGACTACAACAACAATGGCGGACTAGCGGGTTCTTTTTGTGGAAATGCCTTAATTATTTTGGGGCTTTTTTACGCCTTTATTGGAGAGACAGGACAGTGGATAGAGTCTGAAATTGGTGAGAGAGTGGGAAATGACATGCGGGGAAGGCGCCACAGGTCGCATTTGAACCCTGGCTGCCCATTTGGAAGTCTATTCAAGACTTATGTTTAATGACCTATACTGAAGCCAGTCAGTAGGGGGAGCTCCAAATGTTTTAGCTTCGCTTTTGGTAAGCTGTCATGATGTCTATCTTTTCATACAGTCTATTGTTTGAAGATGTCATCCAGAAGGGTCCTTGCAGTCCATATTACAGAAGGTGAGGCCATTTTGGGTTATCCCAAAGTTTTCAAATACTCCTACCCTGTTTTCCCAGACAATCCCATCTCTAGTGTCCTTACTGTCATCAAACTAATACATTTCTCTTAATAGTAGTGGAGTGTGACAGTAACTTACTCAGAACGCTAATAGTGGACTCAGAGCTTATCTGGACGGTTGTGGGCATCACATACTCTATGGTGAAACATCGGCCTTTCTCCTCGCCTAGAACAAAAGACAAGAAAACACATGCATTGTATAAAAATTCAGATTAAAATGAGTGGAAACAGGATTTGACATTAAACACTGTAACAGCTTGTTGCAACAAACCCATTCATTAGTGACAGATAAAAGTTAAACAGAATTCAGACATCTGTAGAAGTTGGCTCATGCTGGCATGCGCTAAATTAGTGAGGTGACTGTGATACAGTATCAGCTGGTTTGACTTGTGAAGCTTCTTGAGGACAAGCGCACAGCAGGTTTCAAGTGAACATAAATTCAACAGCTTGTTCCATTAGACAGTGACTGTCTGCTGTCGACGTCTCTACGAGGAACACCCCACATATACAGTTTTAGCACCTTCCTCCTTTTCCCACTTTGACACAAACACTACAGAGTCTGGCACCAAAACACACACTGTAACAACTGATGGCTTTATCAACACTTCATTAACCACACACATTAAAAGGTGTTGGAACAGGTGATGTTTGGTGTGTTCAGCATATAAATTAAGTTTCACCATACTAGACCAAAACTTAAGAAGGGTTTGTTTCAGGTCAGTCCTATTAAAAGAACCTTAACATGCAGACTTTGCTGCATTGGCTGACATCTTTACCCATCACAAGTAATTCAAGCTTTATTTGTCTCTTGTGATGTCTTGAAGGAAGATGTTGATCTGGACTTGTCCGGTGAACATGGCTTATATTAAAGGTAGAATGTGCAACTTTCTGATCCAGCAGATGTCGCTCTTGAGCACCAGCACTAAACCAAAAAAAAACAACTGCTGTTTGGTGACATCTCCGTTGTTCTGAAACCTCTGCACACCTCCAACCCCCGTCCACTCGAGTTCGCACATAAGAGTTATCAATTAGAATGTGTATTAATGAAGCACCATTAAGCACAAGCAGTGGACAAAATTGTCCTCAGCTCGAGCTGCAATCGCCTGTGGCCTGTATTGTTGTGTTAGCAAGCTAATGTTAGCGCTCTTTAGTTAGCTCGTAGCTTCATATTGCTCGTAAATTGACACAGAATGGTCATGATCTAAAGACACTTACTTGACATTCAAATAAGCAGTGAGTATGTTCTTCTTCTTTTCTCTAGTCCTTGACTAAAACAGCTTTATAAAATGTAAACATGATGTAAACACGGCTCTGACAACAAAACAGCCAGCAGACTTCTCACTCATTGTAGACAGTCATGACTCAGAGAGACATTTACACAGGATAGACTTTATTTCTGATTTATTTATGTGTAACATGTCGCACATTCTTCCTTTAAGTGTAATGAGATATTTGAGACTATAACTTAGAGAAGCACACTTGATAAGTTTTAAAGAGGACATATTATCCCTCTTTTCTACCTTTTCAAACAGTCCCCTGTGGTCTAAATGAAACATCTGTGCTGTGCTTTGGTCAAAATATAACATGAATCAAGCACCAGAGGAGGTTTGTGACCCTGTATAAACCAGCTCTCTCAGAACGCTCCGTTTTGGTGTGTGTGTCTCTTTAAATGCAATGAGCCCCCCCTGAGTTTCCCCGGTAGACATCACTCCTTTGCTAGCAAGAATAAAAATGGCGGACCTGCGCAAAAGTTTTGCTCTAGGCTGGAGGTGGAGTCCATGGGTGGAGATACCCGGGGAGGGGAGGTATTATTTTTATTTTTTTACCAGAATCCCACTGTGACATCACAAGGAGATAACATTTGAAACAGTGCATTTTTCTCTGTGTTGTAAGACTTATGTAGACCACAAACAAAGGACTGGATGGATTTATTTCACATTTTGTGGGTCAGTAGACACTCAGGTTACCCAAATATATGTTCAAAAACACTGTAGAAGTGGATTTTTCATTATATGTCCCCTTTAAATTATTGCAGTGCATACATGAACTTCTTTGTAAAGAGCAGAGGAGCTGAAAATAATTTGCAAACAATGACAGTATTGTTGGGCTAAAAAACGTTCTGTCTGAATGCCTTGAATAAATATCCAATGATAAGACGCCCTGAATGCATGACAACTGTAGCTGAATGAGAAAAGAGCGGGTAAAAATAAAACATGTAGGAGTGTGTAATAGAGATGTTAAGATCCTGTCATTTATCCCTCCCCCTCTCTGGCTTTATATTTTTATTATTTTTGGCAAGTCTTTATTTAATGTCACTGGAATATATCCTCACACCCACACGCAGAGATTATGGAGAGTAGGCTTTTTCATTTCCCTGTTTGTTTGTTTTTCTCTTTATTATTCATATCAATGTCTACCTGTTGCCGCCTGGTCTAACCAAATGTAAATACAACAGGTAAAAAAAGATTATAATAGGAGCTCATGGTGATGCTTTCACATCCTTCCAAATGACTTAACGCCTCACGTCAGTCATTTTGGTAGGACTCTTTTTTTTCTGATCGCCAGCGTCTTCTTCAATTGTTTCCAATGAGAGGAGAGTGTTAGCAGCAGCAGGCGGCTGCCCAGAGTAAAAGCGCAGCGCCCAGCTCTGCCTTTTTTGTGCGGTCCCTCTGAGAGCTTGGAGTTTAAAATCCTTTAACTTTTCAGAAGTGTGCTGTTGATGTCACAGCCGCTCTTTTCAACCGGCCAATTATTTAGTAGATCGGTCATGTCCTCGCTCCGTGTCTGACCGGAGCCGTGATAGACCCAGCTCTTTCATGAATACCTACGACCTTAATGACGATGACGATGGTCTCGATATTATTGATTAAAGGTGATGGTAATGACGATTGTTTTGTTTAATAATGATGACTTATAAGATGGTTTCCATACTGATTAGAGCTCTCTGCTGTCAATGTTGTGCTTTGCCTCTGTGCGCTGCCTGTCAGCAGCTGTGTGTCCAATCTGACACAAAGCTGATCGTTTGCTCTTACTGACATCGTTTCCTTTTTTCTGCATCGCTTTGGATAAAAGAGTCTGCTAAGTAAATTGAAGAATTGTGAAAACGGGGCTGTCATTATTATTGAGCGAGACAAAGTATGAGTGCAAGCGTTCTCCGTTTAATGTTCATAGTGAATTAAAAAAAAAATCAATCTCAAATAAAAAAAAAACATGCAGTAAAAAGCAACGAGGCAGGGTCTGTCATACAGGGTGGTCAACAGACTGTTGTCATAGAGACAAGACGCATGTACAGCGCATTTCTGCCTGAAAAAATGTCAGGTGGACACATAGGGCCTAGGACTTGTTTTCCTGTTGTCATGGTATCAAACCAGGTATCATTTTTAGAGAGTAAAACGTTAGTAGACGTTTAAAATTCTGGTATAATGAAAGCCTAATTTTAAACTACAAGCAATTTAAAAAAGTTAACCAAGCATTAAATGTTTAACACTCTACTTCATGACATGTATATTGACCATGACTGCAGCGCTCACTTTAACACACTGTACACTATACGTGCTGGCTGTAAGTGTACAGGTCCTCTGCATGAACTCTGGCTGACCGCCGAGCACCTGATGAACTTAAACCAACATCAATACGAGTCAAAACAGCGTACATGTTCACGTAATGTGTAGTAACCCGTCACAGCGACTGTGTAATTGTTTCTGGGTCAAATCAGTGCTGTTAAGTGGGCAATAAGGCCACTCAATGGCCCCTAAAACACCCCCCCCCCCCCCCCCCCCACACACACACACACACACACACACACACACACACACACACACACACACACCGGATCATTAATCCATTCATAGTGGAGCAACAGGCTGCTCCATGCAGGGAGACATCTGTTACCCAATCACGACTGGAGCGCCTCCATGATGGCCGTGACTGAACGATTAACCCCGACACAGGACGGGGCAGGTCAGCTGGGACACATGGGCCGATGGAACAAATCAACAGAAAACGGAATAACCTTATGTAAAGTCTGCGGTATGACACATTAAAGGCAGGGTTGGTAAAAAATTCTGAAAGTGGGGCACTGGTGGCGCAGTGGTTAGTACGCGCGCCCAATGTATGGAGGCTGTAGTTCTCCAAGCGGGCGGCCCAGGTTTGAATCCAGCCTGTGGCTCCTTTCCTGCATGTCATTCCCCTCTCTCTCTCTCCCTTCCGACTCTATCCACTGTCCTATCTCTACATTAAAGGCACAAAAAGCCCAAAAATAAATCTTAAAAAAAGAAAATTGTGAAAGTAGCATTCCCTCAGTGCTCCGTCTACACCCACCCCCTCCCCTCTGAGCTCCCTCAAAAGCCACGCCCCTCACTTACATCGAGCGCCGTTGGTCCAGAAGCAGACCTCAGCTCATGTTCTGAGTGTGGGCTCGTGCATGCATGGAGTAGAGAACGAGCAGGGAGACAGGGAGGCGTGTGATTGGTTCATCAGATTGGTACCTCGTGGCAGACATTGGTCGAAGCAAATACTTGCAAACTACCCTTACACAGGACTCTTGATGAATCCTTCATTCTGTTTTCAATCCTATCTGAATGGTTACTAAATAAAGACTATTAAATGTAGAATTATCGGCTCAGGTTTGCTTGATAATCCGTTTTTCCCGTTGTTAGAATCAAGAGACTCACTTCCCAAAGCTCTGTCTCTGAGCAGAACACTGTTTGGGAAAAAATGGAACTCATGTCTGAAACGATAAATCTGGCTTACCTTTCCCCCGAGGAATGAGAGATAAAAATACTTCATTTTCATATTCCAGACTTCAACCTAACTCACCAGCCAAGAAGCACACCCTCCAGAGTCCCGAATGCAGGGACATGCGGATCTCCGTGCTCTGGTTGAGGGGAAGGATGACGCCTTCCTCCAGGTAGAGCCAGTAGTCGGTGCTTACGGCGATCCCCAGCAGGCCCAGGCCGCAGACAGCGAACACGCTGCTCAGCAACGTCAGCACCTTCCTGCCACATAGGCTCATACCACAGCCTCAACAGCAGGGGGGGCGCCACTGGCAGAAAGGAGAGCTGCAAGAGGAGAATATTGAGTATGAGAATCCAGCCAGAGATGATTTAAAAAAATGGAAAGTACATTATATTGGAATATGATATTAGATAGCTCTAACAAAGGGTGGTCTTCCTCTTTGCTAATTAGACATCTTGGAAAGCTTCCCTCTCCTCTAAATCTCTCATTAGAATTTGAATAACCACATTGTGCAAGGCCAACAGCTTAGAAGAGCTAGACTGGGGAAAAAAAGTTATGTAAAGATTTTCATTGACTGACCTAAAGATGCCCTCAAGCTAAAAAAAAAAAAGAGGAAAACGGCATAATCTGAGAGTTACATAATGCTTGAAAGAGGAGTATTAGATTGAGTTAGTTTAGCTTTTCATCCTTTTGTGCTACATCACACACAACTCTTTCAGGGGTGTGTACGGAGGACTGGCCTAAGGTGCCCCCCCCCCCCTTTGAGATTTGATTGGCCACCCCAAAACCCTAAACTAAGATTGTTTATTTGCCAGAGGCATGTCAGCTCGTTGTGTTGCAGCTTGTAGTTTTTATTTTTAGTAGCATATTTTCTCTTGTTAGTTCTTTAAATTGTAAATAAATATGTTGCACATCTATTTCATATGACAGGTGCATAGAAATGAATAAATCTATAAACATTTGTATGCACATTCCTGCACACCCTGAAACATTGCCAATAAATTGTCTTTTGCAGTCAGACACTTTTTTGAGTCCTTTTTTGAGGAATCTAACTATTGTGATTTTTATGTTTCCATTCTCTTCTAGAAGATACGATAAGTGGGGATATAAAGGGTTAATAAAAGTTATTAATTTGTAGTGTGTGCACACAGACTTTAATGCCACACCTGCATACACTAGTGCTCCAGCTGTCCCCGTACTTACAGAGGATATAAAATCCCTGCTGCACTGTTGCAGAGGCGCTGCACTGATGGTGTACAGTATGTGTCAGCGTCAGAATGTGTGCACTCCTCACACAAAACGATGGATCGTTTTCGTATGATAGCTGATGCCCACATTTGCCGGAAGCCGTAGCGCTGGGGAGCTTGGCATGTGGTGTGTGTTGAAAGGAATTGATTTTACATAATGAGTTCTCAGTGTGTTGCCACATCGAGCATCCACTGAGGGCCTGGAACGATGCAGTGAATAGGAGAAAAGGATTTTGAACTTTTGCAAAGTTTGGTGGCAGTTATTTCCCTCCGTGGATTTACTTTTTGTGTCGGCACCGGGTGTAAAGCCTCAGTGGAACAGAGGTGAGATTCACACACATCTGGCGGTGTGCAGTGTCTCAACAGACAGAACAGTGATACAGAAGGGTTTAGGTGTAGCACGCTTAGTTATAAATAAAGCTTCAGAGAACATGCAGCAACAGATTTCAACACATCGAGTAGATTGAACTATTGCACTTAACATGCTCCACCACAGTTTAAAATATTTCATACAATACAACATTGAAGTCAGGATACATGAGTCATCTAAACAAAGTTGAATATGTTCCATGTCTGTATCCGGTTCTGGAAAAGAGAATGCTCAACTCATCCCTCCTGTAGTGTTGTAGTCAAGAGCACACTAACGGAGACCAAGACATACCCGAGACCAGAGTGCTCCGAGACCGGGACAAAACCAAGACCTATAGGCAGGGCGAGACCAAGACCAAGACATTTAGAGATCGAGACTGAGTCAAGACCAAGACCAGAAATGTCACAGATAAATCATCATCCTGTGTGTAGGGGTTGTGTCACTCACTTAGACCGTGACACAAGGAAGGCTGTGGCCGTAACCGGGGGATACAAATCTAATTATGAATTAATTAAAGTTGCAGCATTTTCCTTCTAATCCCAGTGTTGAAGGGGAAACATAGCCAGTGGTGGTCTTGACTGACACTGCAAGCTACCGCACGCTAGCTAGCACAAGCTAAGCACCGGCGTTTTGCACCTGCCTGTCCAGAAGAAAGCAGACCAACCCCGCTGGTTTGACTTCCACAGGTTCACTCTCATTTTGGAAAGAACTTCATCTGCTTGAGGTTTTGCCTCACTGTGATTATATCTTCTCGTCTGTCATATTAGCCATTTTGAACTGTGTCCAATCGCTGAATTATATCCACTCTTAAACTCACCATGTGCGCTGTCATTGGCTGGAGGAAACACACCAGCTCCCCGACCCGAAACGTCCCGAGTCAAACAAAACAAAGCAAAAGATCCAAATCCAGTCCGAGGAGAGGGTCTCTGCAGACACGGTCACCACCACACATGTATGGAGGCCCAGAAGTGATAATTGAGCAGCTTTACTTTAGGATAAGTCTATACTCTGGAACGGATATTTCAGTTACTATTTTATCTATTCATACCTTTTTCCTGCATCTTGACACTATTACAATCACCGTCACTGAACATGATGTTGATTGGGAGCAGTTGCCATGTGAGTATAGGCAATCAGAGTTCAGTAAAGCACAAAGGGAGAGCTCTAATGAGAAAGGACTCTCATTAAACCTTTTCTATTCTTGACCAGGCTGCAATCAGTGGTCATTCACTGACAATGGCAGCATGTAACAGTTCTATTTTCAGAACCGGTTAGATTTATGCTTTCTATTCATAGACCTGTTTGTGTTGCCTTCAATCAAGGGATGTTTTGAGTTGTACAGCACAAGAAGCACAAGAAGCGCTCATTAAAGTTCTAATAGAATCTGCCCCCCAACATTGGTTGTCTTGGACTTCTATTTTTGTTGCTGTGGTATTCAAACAGGTATCGATATTGTTCGCTTTTTACTATTATGGTATCAAAGTTGATCACGGGGGGGGGGGGGGGGGGGGGGTGCCTAATAGCCTAGTGGTTATGTTGCGCGCCCCATGTGCAGAGGCTATAGTCCTCATTGCAGCGACTGTGGGTTGGAATCCAGCCCAGCCTCTCTCCTCCCAACACTTCCTGTCTCTCTTCAGCTGTCCTATCTAATCGAATAAAGGTAAAAATGTAAAAAAAAAAAAATACGTTATCACATGGCTGTGTGAAACACTTGATTTTGATTGGCCAGTTACACAGAGACAGTCTGGCATTACTTGACAGATCACTGATGTTATATAAGAATAATTCCCTGTTACTAAGGTAAGCAGGAGGTTGCTAGGGACACAGTTCCTATCACAGAATTATGAGGGCCAACTGTAAACATATCAGTCGGCTAAAAGAAGTCTGGTGGGGGATAATAAGTTAAGAGACGTGGATAAGCCTGGTCAGTGTCTCCCTATAGTCCCGGTGAGTTTTTGAAAGTGTAAGGAGTTTTGTGCATGTATGAAAAGACGTCGACTTTCTGAAATTAGTTGAAGACTTTCTGTCATTAATGAGAAAAAATATCAAAGATTACACCATATGGCAAAGTGTTTGGCTAATGGTTTTAACTTAATGAAAGAGAAAACAACAATATTTATTTTGATGGACAAGATGATTGACTGTGAACTCCTACCTCACCTTTACTTTACTTTAGGGATTTTTTTTGACAACTAAAAACCTCCTGTGACTTTGGTAAGAAGTCCTGCATTACTCTGCAAAACAGCTGGAAAACCGCAGCTGAATTTGTGTCTTTATTCATTTCTGTCAAATGTTTTTAAGCATCACTGTGGGGTCGTCTTTCTGCAAGCTTACTGACCACGCTACTGTGGCTGTAAAAGTGTGTCCGTGACAGCAGTCGCTCTCTCCCTCTGATGTGGACATGCGACTCACACTGAGGAACCAAGCTGATGTTGTTAGGGCTGAACGGAGGAGCCCGAGGACAGCTGCAGTCCAACACACGAGAGAGGAGACATGACATGGAGCTGCAGACTCAGCTGCATGACTCTGGCTGCCCTCCATCATCATGTTCATTTTAAGCAGAGGTACTGAGAGGGAAACAATTCACATGCATGCTGACCCATCATGCATACTCCATCAAACCCATAAAAGTGTCAGCTGAATGCTCATAGAGTAAATCGCACAGGAACAGAATAAATAATCTAGCTCTGGAGTGCAGAAAAATGGATGACACTGTTTTCAATCAGTCGTGGAGTTCTGTTTGAAGTTATGTTGTTGCTTCCATGTGTAGGACTTTCATGGATCATTGAACTGGTGTCAATTTGTCCGTAGATACCTACTAAAAATGCCTTTTGGAGCAAGATGTCTGCGTGTTCCTGACAGAGAAGCGCATTCTCTGGAAGATTTCGGAGAGCAGTTTGTACCACATCAAAGTTACCGCTGCCCACACAGTACATGGAAGTTGGCAGGAAGTCTGTTGCTAGGCAGGAATTGTTCTGGATGCTGAATGCTCATAGAGTAAATCACACTAACCTCAAACATGGAGCAAAAACAAAACAAAGTTAGTCCATCATTTCAAAAAGCAAAAACGAACCATTCAAAACTGACCACAACAAATTAAGATACAAAATGACTAAATTAATAATTAGATATATCCAATCTCTCTAATCCAAACTGTCAGTACAAAGACTACGCTTTAACCCGAGTACACCCAAGACCTTCCAGAGAGGGGGCGTGGTCAGACACAGTTCATTTACATTTAAAGGTACAGACACAGAAACAGCCTGTTCTGAGCAGGGCTGAAATAGAGGGGTTTATAGACATGAAAAAAATAAAGAACAAGAAACTTCAGACACATGTTTTGAGGAGCTCTGAGACTTATTTACACTGGTTGAAGAAGAGGAGAATGTGTGACCTTTAACCATAGACTGTGTACGACAAGTCAAGGTAGATGCAAAGTGTAAACCTGCTTTCCTTTTGATGGCCAACAGGGAGCGACCGGTTGCCATTAGTAAAGATTTTCCTCAAGCTTGTAGTTCTTTATCACCTGTTTTTAAATGTCAATACAGCATGTTTCTCAGTTTAATAGTTCGATTTGGCAGTAAGTGGGGAAATACCTCAGCCTGTTCTTCAATGCATTCCTTCTAAAACAGAGGAGAAAGAAAGCGGCTTAAGCCAAATCCCTCCTATAGGTGATCTAAATTACTGTACAAGGCGTCATCCTGCAGACAGCAGAGGTAAACTGTGGTTGTCCAATCGTTTAAGGCAGAAGCTGATTTTGTTTACATACTCTCACTCCTTCTCTAAATTAACTTCCTAGGATTCAGTCTCCAAAATGAATCAACCATCAGTGAGATGTTGCCGATGTCTGACCTCTAATATAGGAGGTGTTTTTCTTGCATCGCCCTTAAGACTGTAGATGCAGCCTGCATCAAAAAGCAGAACTTCTCCCTCCTGTCACGTCAGATCATCTTAATTGGATGGGGCAGCTCTGGGTACGGCCTGAGCCTTTCATGCTGCTCCGACGGCAGTTCTCTCGCGTCTTTAAGCAAATGACTTTGGCTCGGAGCTGTCATCCCCCGTGTGTTCCTTCTTTCCATATTATCATTAAAGTGAGCGGAGAGCATGTCAGTCCGCTTATTCTTTGACTTCAACATCTTCTGCTGGTCGTTAATAAATCATTTGAATATAAACTGTGAACGCTTCCCTGCTAAAGATGCATGTCTTCCTCACCAAACTTTGTGTGCATTTATCTCTTGAGACTTGTTTGCAACAAAAATGGCAGATGGGTCTATTTCATGTAATAAAATCAGAGTAAATGGCACAGATGTGGTCTCTAAAAGGGTTCAGGCTCAATGAGAGCTATTGCTGTATAACATCCATTTTCTAATGTTTGAGAGAACATCTCCTATTTATAAGTGCTTGACTTGGTCCTGTCGCCAGGCAACACAATACATAGAGGCTCCTGAATTAGTGAAGCATGAATGGACTGATGAGCCAGTCCCAAAACAAGACTTCCTATTCGGCAGAACTTCCTATTTACACGAGAGGATACAGATGGATACAGAGGCACAAATACATCACATGAGATGATCAAATATACATAGATTCCTCGTATGCTTATCGTATGCGACATGCATTATGGTGTAAGAGAACTAAGGCCCTCCCTCTCCAGAGAGAGCTGTTTTTACTTTGTCAGGAAAAATGTTTTATGTGGCAGCCTGCTTCATAATAGCAAACTGAGTTAAGACTACACATCACGTCTTCTACTTATGCATTGCTGAGCTCCTACATAGCTGACCTTCTGACTTAATTTTTTTTATCTTACAGTAAAGCAGCTTTGAGGAAGTTTCATTTTCTGTCAGTTTTGGTGAACCCAGAGACGTAGCAGAATACCTAAACTGTGCTTTAGTTGTTTTCCTTTGCAAAGAAAAATCCTCCTACTGTATGTTGACTGTCAAACATATCAGTCAGAGACCTGTACTACGAAGCCACCACAAAGCTGGTTATGGACCTGATAAGTAATCACAGAGTTTCTCTGAGCGCATTCACATAAAAGGGGCGGTGCTAGCAGCACCATCCGATTATACACCTGAACCAGACTGCAGTCAGCAGGTTGTCATACAGTATCGTACAATTTCAGCACAAAGTATTCTGATTTTCAGAAATATGAAGAAATTAAATACATTCTCATGACTAATATCACACAGCTGCAGCAACAAATGCAGCAAGATGTTGCAAAGAAAGGCTTATAATTGCCTATCACTTTATTATCATGAATGCAAACAGGATCTAAATAAAGGACTATATCTCTCGTTTCTTCCTTTGAATTAATTATTTTCTTATGTGTCGTGTGTCTGACAGTTTAAGGTGTAGTATAACAGCTGCAGTCTGATGGTAGGCCATACAAAGGTGATGAAAGTGACTATGAAAATATGTGTTTTCACACATGCACAAAACTCGTGACATTTTCTGAAATCTCTCAGAGTGTATTGAAACAGCTGATCTGGCAAAGCAACTTTATCGCAACTTTAACTTTTTCCTAACAGTGCCCTAGTAAAACATTAAAGGTTTTATATGTGATTTTTCACACTTAAATGTAATAGAAATCAAGTATATCCTCTGAAAATAACTCTGTGAGGAACTAGAGAAAAAAATAATAACATACTGTACTCACTGCTTAACTGCGTTTCTATATCACGGTCATTTTGTGTAAATGTACATGCAGTGTGAAGATACGAGCATAATAAAGATCGCTAGCATTAGCATGCTAACACAACAATGCAGCGCAAGTTGTTTTGGTTTCATGCTGGTGCTCAAGGGCGACATCTGCTGGATCAAAAAAATCGCATATAAAGCCTTTAAGTGCAAGCTCACTGCAGGGCTAGCGTGTAAGTTTACTGCAAGCTAACGCACGCTAACACAAGCTAATCACTGGTGTTTGTCACCTGCCTGTCCAACAGAAAGCAGACCAACTCCACGTCCACGGGTGAAAACTAACACAAGGTCCACCCTCGATTTAGAACGAGCTTTCTCTGCGTGACCTTTCACCTCACTGTGATTTTATTTTCTCTTCTTTGCCGCTACGTCCACGTCCGTCATATTCACCAGTTTGAATTCTTCCTAAACTCACCTGCTGTGCTGTCATTGGCTGGAGGAAACACACCAGCTCCCCGCCCAGAAACGTCCCGAGTCAATCAGAACAAATCAAAAGATGATTGTTTCAGTAAAAAGACTGACTGCTGACTCTGCCTTTAAATAACCTTTATTGTCTTACCATCGAGCATTAACACCAGCTGACCTATAGAATGTAGAATATGTTGTTGTTATGATGTATGCAGTGTGTCGTTTTCATGTTTCTTAATATGGGATTGTTATCTTTCATTTCCTCTAATAATAACAAAGTGTGACAAATAAGTCAACTGTGAACAGCTGTGTTACAGAAAGGTGGAGGGAAGATGGAGGAAACCTGCACGATTTTAATGAGAGAGCGCATAGACGGGGCTCAAAAGCTTTTTGCAATGCAGTCTGTGGAGTTTTGGAAACTTTTGAACTCTGGTCCATGAAAACTGTTCTGTCACGCTGCATGCTGAGGTAAACACCAGGGATGAAAAGACTTAAATACACTGACTGCCAGCCTGATGTTCAATATGTAGATTCAAGTCAGTACTTTAGTTTTTATAAATATAGATAGAAAAAGTGAAAAATATGTCTGCAGCTTTTTAATGATGCCATCACTAAATCGATGTTCAAGATAAGCAGCAGAGTTTCAGACATTACTGAACATTACTTTCAAGACAATCTTCTATGTTAGTTTCTCTGAATCCAATCTTCTACAAAAAGGATAAACTATGAATCTATCTATCTCTAAATCTATCTAATCTCTGACTGTTGACATTCTAAACTACAAGGAACACCAAACGCTACACATGAGATGTTTTTGCACCTTTGAGGCCCCGTTCACAAGACAACAATTTCAGCTGAAAACAGAAACCTCTTATGGCATTGTGGCTGTTTGTTTACATGACAACAGTGTTTTAAACCTAACGTTTTCAGAGTGTAAACTTTTGAACCTTGTGCAAACTGACAACATGAAGTTCTTCTGAAAGCGGAGACATTTTCGCACATGCTCATTACACTGCCAGTCGATAGCCATGTGTGAGTATGTGGAAACAAAAATGGCCGACTTCTGACTTCTGTTTGAGAAAATGTCCTCTGGCATGACTCCTAGCGGACATTTTCTTGAAATGTACTCTCTTTGTAGTTCAGGGTCACTTGGAGTAGCAACACCACCTCATCGCCCGTCCACACAAACGTTTGTGCATTCGCCATTTTTGTATGTTTACACCTTATCGCTCTGTAGAAGGAGGAGTCTGTGTGCATGCTCATGTTGTTTTATTACCAAGTCACACCGCCATCTACTGGCCGGGGGACGTAAACTACAGGGGTTTAGTGGTTTTTGAGGAGCTGTGTGCACAGAGGTTGTTATCAAAAAGGTGTCTGGACATGGACAAAACAATTGCTTTCAGTGGATGGTTTTTATGTTCACATGGCCTGAGTCACAGCAGTCTAAACTAAAGTCTTCAAAAATGTCAATACTTCGATATTGTTCGATACCATATGTTTTAAAACAAAGCAGTCTCTGATTCTTAAAGGATTGATTGTATCCCAAAGTATTAAAGCTTTTTAAAGGAACTACAAATCTTCAGTCATATTTTTAACCCCACAAAAGCCACAAGCGAGAGAGAAAGAGAGCAGTGGTGGTCCATCCAAAATTCACACCTTGGCAAATACTCAAATATAGACATTTCTTGTGTCTTTATGGCATCTCACCAAGTTGACAAGTCACACAACTGTTACAGTGATGTCTAAATTGCAAAAATATGTTGGCAATGTTTCGGTACAGAAATTTTGCCAGTGTATTTTGGCAAGTAAGATTTATTTTTTGGGAAGAAATTTACCTGTGAGTTATGGTGATTAAAAACAAGAAATTTCCCAATACTGGGTTCATAGGACTTCTATTTCTATTACTCTGGTATTAAGACAGGTATCGATACCATTTGATTTTTACTAGCGTCATATCTAAGTTAAATATTCTGGTAGTCTGACAACCCGATAATATAACATAATGTAATCACTGAAATACTTTGAAAACGTAAAATCATGTCTGTCTCACAGCAACAAGACGCAGGGTATGAGCAGCCAGTGTCTGCCTGTATGAGGCAGCTTAGAAACCGTCTTTCTTCTACACTTGCAGAACACTTTCCTCGCACAGCGGAGACCCACACCATCCTGTCTAAGCTTGTGCTGTAATCAAGTTTGTTTGGCTGACCCACTGAGGACTGAATGTACGCCAAATATGACTGTGTGAGCTCAGTGCTGAAATTATATTCCAGGTTCAAATCAAGTGTTTTTAATGGGCAGACATTTAAAGAAAGATATTCCATCTCAAGGCTTGTTTACCTCCAGATTCCTTCTTTTAGTACCGAACAAAGTAAACGAAATAAAGTGGGATCAGACTTTATATTACTGAGCAGATTACAAGGTGATCTTACAACTCACTAATTATGAATCACACATTAAACACAGGTCACTAAATTCTAAATAAAGCTCATTTAAAAATGCATTCAGGTCAGTGAGTAAGTATCATCAGTGTGTTTGTTTCCTACATCGGTGATCAGAGACAGCTGTTTGTTACGTCTGTTTGTTATCTCTCTCCGTGGTGCTGAAGCGCTCCTGCACATTCCCACGCGCAACACCCAGTCAATAATAAACATTTAGTACATCAGCAGGAGCAGAAGCTGGAGTAAAGCAAACTTAACCTGCCAATGACTGAATATCTAAAGGTTGTAGCAGACTGTAGGGTTAGACTGCACGCACATAATTCTTATTCTCTATAACAGCAAACATTTGATTATCTTTCTTCCATCCATCTCTATTCCCACAATCTATAGGCTACAGTGCCTGGCTGCAATTTGTAGGAGATTAACTGCAAAATCGAGTGCAGCTTTCATGCCTGTAAACCTATCATCAACATACGGTGTTTGTCTTTATTATGGAGGAACGACAGAAGGCAAAAAGTGTAAAGTATAGTGATGAAAATGTGATGATGTAAAGTCCGCTGAAGCCTTCAGTAGTGTCCCCTGACTTTAAAGAGTCCTGCCTTTTAACAAACTATCTGCAGTAGATTATAATGTGTACTTTTACCAGTAACATAAAGATTAAACTACAAGTTCAGGTTCACCAGAAGCTTCCATTAATGCAAATAAAGCACACTAAGCATCCCGGTATATCCGTGAAACTACAAAGGAGAGACAGCTTCGTCCACAATAACAACAACCTAACATCATCTTTACAAATAAAGAAAAGAAACACTAATGAAATATGAGTTACCTTCACGAAAAAGCCCGTTTGAAGAAAGCAGAGTTGTTCCTCCTTTGCTCCTGTTTCTCTCCTCTTGTTTCTCTCCGTTTGCTCCGTCCGTGTCTTCTCTCTGTTTAAGCGCGCGACGGGACCCGCGGCTCGCGCACCACACCACTACTATCCAAAAGCCGACTGAGTGAGCAAACCGCTCTCTCCACCTCTCTTAAAGGTAAATAGATAGGACGAGACGATAACAGCTGTTTGAAAAACTTTGTGGTTCAATGCTACAGGAGGTTTTCAGTGGCGGCTCTACAGTCTCATGGGGACCAAGGCCAGCATTTACAGGGGGCCTCTCCAACCAACCAGCAGTCATCACCATCAAGTTATACAATGGTGAGATAGTCTCTTCACTCAGAGAACCATGGTTCCTCTCCATCATGCATCATGTCTACCAGTGTCCCGATGCTTCTTCTTTTTTCCTGTTTCTTTTTTCTCTCTAATAGATGGACGTTTCTCCTTAATTTTTCTTTGTTAACTAGCAGGCCAGCTAGTAATTTAGCTAACATGAAATGTACTAATAACCTTATTATGCCGCAGTGAATGTATTGTATATATTCAACAACACAAACTACAAGATCGTAAAAACACGTGAATAAACAGTATAACACTATAACAAGTTACTTTTAAGATGCAGCTGTATCATTCGCAATGGATTGTGGGATGGGTAGGTCATGACTCTAGAAGACAAATATGCACACAGTCTTGTACCTTTGCCTTTTTCTCAAATGTTTTTCATCAGTATTGGGGTAGCTGCTTGGTTTGGCTCCGGGCTTCAATCTCTTGATATGAGGATTTTGTGGAATGTCAACGGAGTATTTGAACGGGGAAATTTACTTCCAGAACCAGGGCCGTCAGTGATGGCAGTCACTGTTGAGCTCTATATCAATCAATTTAATTTGCTTTCCCATTGGGACAAAAGGACTGGTTGTGCCCTCACAAACTGAACCAAGGAAGGGCTTTTAACCACATTTTCCCAGAGTGTTATTTCATTTGTTTCCTAAAAATGACTTATATTAATCTCTGGGTTATTCTGTCACATTTTCCATGAGGTCCCGAGTTTTGTGTAATCGCTGAGAAAACAGTAACATGACAAATTCAGGATGCAGACCACTCATTGAGCTCAGTTTGACATGTGTGCTGAATTAGCTAGTTTCATAACAGCATCAGGTCACAGGTTCAAGACGGCAAACATTTATAGTCTGAGCTGCCGTCAGACTGAATTCAGGACAAACAGTCTCGGAGCATATGGACATTCATTCACTCATCAGAGAGCATCTGGCGGTTTTCAAGCTCGTGTATGACTAAACACCAAGTTCTGTTTCTGTCGGATCACAAACAGGAGTGAAGGGGCTGTCATCCGTTTGGCTCTGACTCGGCCTTTCACTTAAACTCTCACAGACCTAAATCAGGACATTTCTCATCCTACTTGAAGAGTGTGTTTCTCACACATGACATCATTGTTTACGTTTCTTTCTTCAGCCTTTTTCTCTTTTTCTTTGTTTTCAGGGCAAATAGACTTTTCTTCAACCTTAAGATTCTTTGGAAATACTAACCACAACAAGGTGAAGTGAGGATTTATTAAAGGTTGAAACCAAGTGGCAATCTTAAGGGCTAAAAATGAAGCAGATATTTATTTGCACTAATATCTGCAGTTCCCCTAAGTGGCCACTTGAGGCTTGCGCACAAAATGAGTCAATTGGAATCTGGCCTAATATAAAATGCCAAATTTAACAGCAGATTCAAATCACTTCCAAATCTGGATTTGATCTCCACTTCTTGTTGATCAGTTTTCTCTTTGTCTCCTCTTCTTTTTCAGATTCATCGTCAGGTTTTATCCAGTGTGTCGTCTGCTCTCCATGTTTGGTTTTTGTTACACTCAACTACACTCAAATTTAGCACCACAATCGGTAAAAACCCAAACGATACCCAACCCTATTGGTGGATGATAATGTCAAGCCCTGTCTGTTTCCACTATTTCTTCAGGCCGTATTTTAAAGGTCCTTGGGATAAGATAGTTTAAAAATCAATTCCTGTCTCCTACTTTCATGTCACAATGTAAAATCTTCCACAAGCAAGAAAAAAAAAAGTGATTTACAGTTTTATGGAAAATCTTGGCTTCTTGTCTTACGCTGGCTGTACACTCGACGATTTGAGGCATGATTTTGAGCCCGATTTGACCCCCCACAACAATCAAGGAGGGTAGGTGATTCCAGGTTTGTTGTATTCTTTTTTGGAAAAGGAATCCTCAAAATTGTGGTGTCTGTACGATTATTTCACTGCTCCCGATCTGGAATCATGAATATCAAACATGTTCAAAATGTATAATTCCAAGTTGGACGGCCTCCAAAAGAATACCTGCAGCAGCCAATGAGAGCGAGCAGACTTGGAAGCGGCATCATCCGGATGTTTCATACTCACCCTCAGCTCGTACTGCAAATTGTATAAAGCCGCACATGATCTGTCTTCTTAGCCAGTATTTCATCCCTGTTGTTTTTCTCATTGTTCTGTTTTTTCTCGCCAGCTGACGATCGTCCTCTACTTCTGAAGTCACGTTTGATGAAGTTTCTGTGAGATCTCATGTCTGTGAAATCGTTACTACAAACAGCAGGCGGGTGGTCCCGCAGTCTGGCACAGTCGTCTAGTGTGTGAGTTCGTTGGATTATAAAATGGGTTAAAATGGTCCTTTTGTCTTCCACGTTTTAAAATAGGTTAAGATTTGAAAATCGTCTAGTGTGTGACCAGCTTTAGAGAACGTGGACTGGTTTGTACAAAATTTCAGCTGTTTGGAGAATCAGAAAAAAACACTGTACTGTCTTTTTTTCTTTCTTTCTTTCCTTAAACAAACCTTAATCATTCAAGCAGTCTCGATCATACACTCTGATGTCATTATTCATGAAGATCTGAATGTGAATCAGGCTGGAACCATTACACATCTGTTTTCCTCAAGGCCAAAAAAGCTCCCACAACAAAACAATCTGGTTGTATATGTCATTGCTTGCTCAGTTTAACAACAGATAAAGCTGCGTCGGATGAGTATACAGTATGTGTGTGTGTGTGTGTGTGTGTGTGTGTGTGTGTGTGTGTGTTTGTGTGTATTTGTCTGATTGTGTAGTAGAGGGAGAATGGGAGGAACCAGTGGACTGAAACATATAGGTGCTAAACAAAAGCTCGCACACCAGCTGCTTCCACAGTCATCACACTGCGGGGCTTTTCTCTGATCACATGGCAGCAATGCATGTTCTGAAAACATGTGAAGGCATGAACACAGGTTCCTTTTTCTGCACTTTGTGTGTCGGCATTAAAACAACATCACAAGAAAGAAGTAACCCCGTTATGAAACAAGAATATCACTACAGCTGTTTTCACAAATACATTCCTGAAAAGATCTGGAGTAGTCCTCTGAAATTTTCCAAAGTTTTTATTCCATGTCTCATTGTGTGTGCCTGTGTGTGTGTGTGTGCGTGTGTGTGTGCGTGTGTGCGTGTGTAGGTCTTACCTCAGATCTCGGAGCTGGGAATGACGTCACACCAAAGTTAACCGCGTCCCAGTTGCAAGTCGGACATGCAACATGGACGCCTCCAGGAGTACCTTTGTTTTGTTAGCTAATACCAGACGATAACAACACACTACATGATCGTTTTTGCACTAAAGTCAAAAGACAACATGCCCACAGATAGAACTTGAACGATACTATCAGTGGGATTGATCATCTACACTAAAAGAGGACTAAACTTTACTGTCGTAGCAGCCATGTTGGATTTTGACTCAGACTACAGAAGTTGCTTCGATTTTTGCGACATCAGCTGGGCGTTCCCGATGAAGGATCAGAGCGGTAACTCACAATTTCCGACTCCAGAGATCAAATGGAACGCACCATAAGACACGACGTAAAAAGGACGCTGTGGTCGTTATTTATATTCAAAAATACATCCAAGATGGCTGACAAGGCTGACTGATGCTATAATAATGTAATGGCACATTTTTTGCCCTTGTGCGACTTTTCAGTGGACGTTTCCACAGTATAAACCAAAGACTAAATAAGAACAAACTGATGATCAGAAGAGTATGAAACTAAACTCTAAATTGAACTCTTTGACAACATTTTGGTTCCTAAATGTTCTTGGTCCGCTCTTTCGCTTTTTGCAGGCAAAAAAAACCAGGAATGTAGATATTGTTTCCTAAAGCTTCGGTACTCTTCGATCGATTGATCATCAAATTAACAAAGATTGTATCGTTTTAAACCACATGCTATGGAAAAGTATGAAAGTACAGTGATAAACCTTGCTTTTTTTTTTACCCGTATAATGAAAGCCTTTTAAGTTTGCTACTTACAAATAAGTAAATACTAGCTCAGCAAAAATTCTGTTCTCGCTTTCAAGGGAATCACCAGGTTAGCTCACGACCTCATTGTAATGAAATGTTGCAGAGATTCTTTCAGTGTCACATTCAGACGAGCAGGATGTGATGCTCCTCAATGCAGATTCAGCCTGATCTCTTCTGACAGCAGAGAGTACAACACTATTGTCTCCCATCAGCGACACCTCTCTGCCTTCACCAGGAGTCATACTCAGCCGTCCATCTAATTAGAAAGGGCTTGGAAGCTACACACAATTGACCCCTATCTCTCCTCTAAGACGCACACACACACACACACACACACACAGACTCACATCTCATACTGTACACATCACATGCATCACAAGCTGTGCATTTGCAGCGGGTAAAACATCATCTCACACATACTGCCTATATGATCAAAATGTCTTTTCATTGGTTAGACAAAAAATTAAAACCGGCCTTAATGGAGACGGGCCCTTGTGGGTGTGGCTGATTTGACTGATAGGTGGGTAAGTGTGGATGTTTACCAGGAGGCTTCATGCTCCCCTTTACTCTGCCTCTTTGCCTGTTTTATGATTGACAAAATGTTGGTGAAGATAGAATTTCCAATCTTGCAACCACCATGTTGGTTTTAGTAGTGCCTCTTCAGAAACCAACGGATGACGTCACTAAGGGGTCCAGGTTGTATAAAGTCTGTGCTCAAATGAGCTCATCATGCACCTCTCCTAGCGGGAAAAACTTTGTATAGCATACATAAAGCCTCATCACTGTGTAGTGTTATACGCTTAAAGTCAAAATGGTCAAAAACAAATTCACACATGCAGCAGTGTGGACTTGATTTTCCTTTTTTTATTTGCATTATCATACATTAGGTACAAATGACACAATCAATTACAAGGTAAGTAGCTCAGACTCGTTTGAAAGGTTTTTCAGGCTGACGAGGGAAGAGAACAAACGTACACCAATTTGCAAAATACAATATATTCTTTCTTTTACAGTCTACTTGATCTACTGTAAGTCATTTATGTACAAGGACAGGGCTGCTGAGATTATAAATGAAAGAAGAGGAGAAAGAAGAGAGTATGTGTCGCTGTGTGTGGGGGGGGGGGAAGGAATAAGGCATTCCATTGTTTCTGTGCTCCGTACGGCCAAATAGATGGCAGCTCATCTTCTTACTCTTGTTTGACGGTGAACAGGACACAGCACAGGACGATTACTAACCACAAAGAAAATCAAGATTTATCTAAAGCAGATATGTTTCTAAAAGGAGAACAGAAGGAAACTGAAGAAAAAAAACAGACATCTAATTCATTCAACTGTAGATCAGAAAGTTACTTCATTGATTTTCAGCCATCCAAACCCATTAAATACAAAATAAAAACGAGGAAGAATGTAAACAAAGCAGAACATCAAATACACTCCTTTCCTACGACGGGTGGACCGGGGGGGGGGGGGGGGGGGGGAACAAATCGACGCCAACTAGAAAAATCACCTTCATTCCTGACTTGATGGGATTTAAAGGGTGAAAAGAGGAGTACGCTGTCGATAGGGTGACAGATTGACTTGGCCCAGGCACTGAGGAAGGAGGGGAAGGAGGGGCAGGTGGAGCGAGGGAGGGCGCACAGGACAAAAAGACGGAGGAAAGGTTAGATGGGAACAGGCACAGGGGTTGACGTCCAAACAAGCCGCCATCATCCATCCTTTAGTTACTACATACATTAACAGACGCTGTACATCATTCAATCATCAGTAGGCACAGGGAGGTAAAGGTAAAGCCAGCAGCACAGAGGGAGGAGTTACACGAGTTGAGCTGAAAACGACGACCTTTTTTTTTGCGTTTTGGCTCTTTATTTACTCGATAACAGCGTTTCAGGTGGCTGAAAATGCAAAGTTTTCAAAACTGGTCACACAATCTCTGTCGTCATGTCAACTGGCGATATGCAGTTCCTCTAAAAACGTCGTCCACACATCTGCATTACACTTACAGTAGCAGGTGGACTACAACAACAACGGCCGACACTCGAGTTCTGTTAGTGAAAAAGTCGACTGGCATGACTCCCGGTCGTTAATTTCTTTATACTGGGTCACTTGGAGTAGCGACCCCACCTCATTGTCCAACCACGTTCATTTACACCTCACCGCTCTGTGGAGGGAAGAGTCTGTGCACACACACGTGTTGTTGCATTACAAAATCACACCGCCAACTACTGGCCTGGCATGTAAACTGCAGCACGTCGTCTGTAAGTGTAACCTTTATGAAAACCTATACCTGTAAACGTCCCCTAAGTTTAAGGATATCAGGGTATGTCAGCAAAATGGGCGTTAAATTCAGGTTTACAGACTGAATTAGAGACCGTTTCTAAGTGAACAAAGGTATTTCTTTTCACATTCATTCATTGTTAGAGGTGCTGGAACACTAACATGGCGTAAACACGGAGGGGAAATGAACTCCACTGGGATACTTTGACAATGCAGCACATCTTCAGAAAGTGTAGTAAAGGTACGCGTCGGAGAGTTCAAATCAGAGCGAGGAACGATAAGGATTTTGGAGGTGTTCAGCATTTCTGTTGGGAAAGGCACACTAGGGGAGAGTAAGTAATAAGTGAGTTATGCCCACACATACTGTAGAGGAGATTGGAGAGTCACCAGAGAGATAGTAAAGGGATAGATCTGGACTAATAGGTCTGCACGGATGCTGAGTATGTACAAAGAGGATTTTCTCTCACTTATGTGGATGTTAAAACAAATGCTCTGCTAGTTGAAATGTTTCTTCAGAGACAATTCTGCCCAAGGCAACATGGGCAGGACTATCTAGCACTGTGTACGGCGAGCAGACCACGCCGCTGGTACTGTACACTCATGGCAGCATGCTTCTCTTTATGTTATGTGGCTTTAGGCAGAACTGAGAGTCCTCCATGTGACTACAGCTAGTGCAACGCTGCTTAGTCGGGTTTCTGGCGTTTTCCAGGTTTGGCACATGCAGAAGGTTTTTTACAATAAAGGAAAAATACAGCAGGAAGGCGTGAAAAAAACATGGAGAAATGATTACACTAGTTCCTATTTTTATCAGTCAGATATGAGTTTTTCTTATGTGATATATCCTTCAAAACATTCCTGAATTCCTTGAGCAGAAAGTGGAAAAATCAAAAGACAACACTGACGAGCAAAAAGAAAAAAAGACACAACATTTAACACAACATTAAGATTATAACACAACCCCCCTTCATGACACCCCAGAGAGCGGGTCTGGTCCATCTGGTCTTAGAACGAGCGGTGCTTCTGAGTTACAACTCTCGGCTGATTCAGCTGGATTCAGTTTCCCTCCTGGACCATGATGGTTACAGATCATCAGGTAGATTTAGTATGTGTAACCTGATACGTCTATTTCACCTTCTTTAGTCTCGGAAATCTGCATTCTTATTGGCAAAACCCTGGCTCATGACCTCACACATAGTCCTGATGTAAGAACCACGTCTGGTTTAAGATCAGTACTCTAAAGACCCGTTATGCGTATGCACATCCGGCCGTGCCCTTATTTGGTAAGCCAGATGGAGATAGTGAGACATCATAGCAGCCCAACACATTGTAGCCTGCTATTAATTAAGCTAAACGTTCAAAAATAACAGGGACACAGTAAACAAAAGGGACCCTTTAGGGTTGGATCGGTACCCTTGGCAACCCAACAGAAGGGAACCAAAAAAATAGGACGGTACAGATCCATTATTTTGGTACCATTCCCAACGTTTGACGGTGGGAACGCCAATAAATGGGTACTGTACTGAACTGAACCGGACCGCTTGGTGGAACCGGGGCTTTAATGTACCCAGCTGTGGTGTGTTGAAATGTCTTTATCTTTTACAGATCAAAAAATCATCCCATGAAATTATATGGAAGTATTATTGTAGCAGAACTATTTGTGAATGCGTAAATAGAATTGTGTACACAGATCTGCAAATATGTAAAAGATTATTACCGTAAAATTAGGTTCATAAGATTCTTGTAAAACCTATTGTTGTCCTGTAAAAAAAATACCGCAAAACAATTTTGCAACAATAATACGATTGTAGAATTAATCAACAATCAGGGCAGGACCAGACCTCAACCACGCCTGTTCATGCTGTCCCATGAACTCAAACACTACCGACTCTCTCCTCTATCGTTCTCAGATTCAACATCATGTAATTTAAAATCATCAATCCTATAAAATAAATCAATATTTTTAGCATCCATCTATCTGATGGTGTGGTCCTTCTAACTGAAACAAGCTGACCGCTGGTTTGTAAGAAGATGGAAGTTAAAAAAGGATTCACTGAAATAAACACAAATTGGAGCTAACTATGGCTGTCGTTCCTAAAAAAAAAAAAAAAAAGGAGGTACATTATTTGTATTAGACTGACTCTTACATCTACAATAAGGGTTTGAGCGTAGTACCACATTGAGGTTGTAACTCTTTGGGTTTTTTTTTTTTTTTTTATGTAATTGCATGCAGCACTCGGCGAATCACGTGCATGAATGATGCCCAGCAACAGCATGCAGGTACACAAGGACAGTCAACAGCCGGACGCGCATCCAATCAACACAAGGACTTTTGCAGTCAACATTGAGGATTATGAATAAAGAACAAAAGATCTGATAAATCCGTCAAAACAAGAAGAACAGAAACATGTCCCAAACGTGACTCCGTGAAAGACATCACGCTGTTACGACGCTAATCAGTACTGGGTCACGTTCGTAGTTTTTAGTTTTTTTACACATACAAATATTGGTTTATATAATTAATGTAATAAAAGCACATTCAGGTGTTGGTATAAAAACTGTAACTTGCTATACTCTTTTTAAATAACTGGTGATTATTTACAAAGGAGTTCTGCTCTGATATGAGAAACATGAAAATATCCATTTGATCTAACGGAAAAACACGCAGAGGAGAGAGGAAAGAAGAGGCATTTAAAGAATCAAAAGAGGATTTAAAGAAAAAGAATTGTGTTGACATACTCTGAAAGAAAGAGGAGTAAGAAATGCTCCTTTTGAGTCACCACTTCCAAATCAAACCTCCGTCCCTGGAGAGCGTGATACTGCATGGTTAATACATGATGACATCTTTCTATAATCTTACTAAAAACAAATAATTTATGAAATGTCTTTTTGTGTTTAAGACGAATGGGAGGCTTCGTTAGGTTCAGGGACAAAGACAGAGTTCAAAAATGACAAGCTGTAAACGTTTTAGGCTCGAGACATTCTTGCTTTTTTTTTAACCCTGCGTTTGCGTTGGCTGCATCATGAGCGTCATTGTTCACATACTTAATAGCGAACAATGCATGTTGCCGGAGGATACCTCTAGAGGGCACACCAGAGCGGTATGGCTGTATGCAACTACCTGGTGTCAGATCTAAACTACAGCCAAGGCGACACTCAAGGAGGTGACTATTATGTCAACTCTGTGATCAACATGGTATGTGCACGTTGACTTCTTAAAGAGGACATATTATCCCCCTTCTCCACCTTTTCTAACAGTCCCGTGGTCTAAATGAAACATCTGTGCTGTGTTTTGGTCAAAATATAACATGAATCAAGCACCAGAGGATGTTTGTGACCCTGTATAAACCAGCTCTCTCAGAATGCTCCGTTTTGGTGTGTGTGTCTCTTTAAATTCAATGAGCCCCCCCCCCCCCCCCCCCGCCCCGAGTTTTCCTGGTAGACATCACTCCTCTGTAGCGAGAATAAAAATGGCGGACCTGCGCAAAAGTTTTGCTCTAGGCTGGGGGTGGAGTCCATGGGTGGAGATACCAGGGGAGGGGAGGTTTTTTTTTTTTTTTTTTTTTTTACCAGAATCCTGCTGTGACATCACAGGGAGAGCAAATTTGAAACGGAGAATTTTTCTCTGTGTTGTAAGACTTATGCAGACAACAAACAAAGGACTGGATGGGTTTATTTCACATTTTGTGGGTCAGTAGACACTCAAAATATATACCCAAATATATGTTCAAAAACACTGTAGAAGTGGATTTTTCATAATATGTCCCCTTTAAATAGACCCAATTTGTCTATTAATGGCTAATTATTTTGATCGCTGTGTAGCTGCAGTGACACATCATACAGGTGTGGATAATTGCAGACCTTCTCTAACATCTCAAAGCTCTCTGCCATTGATGTCACTGCAGCTGTGCGGACCCTGTCACATCCCCTCTGCCTCTACGCTGCCCCTACTGTTCATGTGCATACTGCATCTTGCGTCCAGGTCTCGTTACTTTCTGACGACGTGCACAGTGGGGGAGGTGAGGTAGCCAACATGCATACGCACACGCACACACACACGCATAGTTTAGAGCAAGTATGTCTCCGGCCTTACTTTTTAACTTCGAGTAGATATGAGAATAATTATTCTGCCCACATACTAAACTAATCACTATGTGTCCACATGGTGTCCACAAAATTATGAACAAGGGAAGTACACAATCTGCAGCTCATAAGGGCTAGAAAATAGATCTGTAAAGGTTCATCTTTAAAAGGAACTAAAACAGGTGGATAACAGCTGAACTAAGCTAACTTCAGTTAGAACCGACCCTGATAAACTTTTATACCAATGTGTCTCACAAACAGGTCGCATGTTATCTAATCGTAAAGTTACTTTATAATCATTTAGTTATAAATAATTTGCTACTGACAGAAAGTTAGCACTGGATAGAATAAGTTGGAACTACGACAGATTGTACACCATCACCATGAAACCGAAGGGGAGCTGTAGGAAGGTGCTTATTTAACAACCTGCAGCACCTGTTGTTTTGGCTATAGTAGCTAACCTACCATATGAGTGTCAGATAATATCTACTGAGTATTGTGATGACTATCTCTCCAGCTATACATTTAGACTTTAATTGTTATCCTTTGAGATTTGCTGAAATGCTTCTTGAATTGTTTCTTGTTCATGTCATTTACAGGCCATCTGCATCAGAGCCTCCACTTCTGATAAACCTTCATAACAAACAGGACAGAATTACGTCTTCAGTACAGACTCCTCATGTTATTACTGAAGACTGCCTTGAACCAATCTGATGGATTTTATCTACACTGGCAAATATGCAACTCCAGAACCAATCATTTAAGAGATCACTTTAAAGAAAAACGATGTCTCTGGTTCTCCTTTTGGAAGGTTTGTGCTTAAATAAAATTAAAAATTTTTGTTTTATTGTAAACAATATTTCCTCCAACTTCCACATGAAATTCCTTCCACATTCATGTCTTATGTTTGCGAAAATTTAAACTAGTTTAGATAAAAAAACAAAACAAACAGATGCATTATTTGTCAGACCTCAAACAAGTTGCAAATCATTTTTAAACAACAGAATAATTATGTAGAACAAAGAATTAGTACAAAGATCTATATTTGGTGGAATAACCCTGACCTATTCTTCAGCTTTCGAGCATCACGTCATGTTCTCCAACACTGCTGGTCGGGGGTCTCTTCCACAGCTCCTGCAGCCACATGTCCAATTCGACCTTGGGCAAGGCATTTGACCCCAAGTTGTTCCCGCTGCTTTGTTGGCGACATTAGTTAATACTAAAGGACTTGTTTCATAAAGTAAAAGCCTCAGCTACCAGGGTGTGAATGTGTAGGTGTGACCTGCGGTGTAAAGCGCTTTGGTTAGTCAGAAGACTAGAAAATAACTTTACAAGCTCAAGTCCAATAACCATTTATTCCCCTCTTGGCACAAAAAAGGTCAAGCCACTCAGATTTCTTTGATGGTTTGCCACTTAGCTTTATGCATCTAGAGATGCTGATTAAAAGAACAGTTGGAGTGAAAATGATTCCACCAAATAAAGATCTTTGAACTTCCTTCCTTCCTTAATTTAAACATTAGTTTTCTGTTGTTGAAAAATGAATATGAACTTGTCTTTGTTGCAACATTTGTGGTCTGAAATATCCTACATCCCTTCATTCTCTTGACCAGATGTCATTTTCCGCAAATTATCTTATTTTGAAGTTTGGAGACACATATTATTAACATCACATGTTAGTTTGACTTAAACACAAACCGGAGTTGCCCAGAGTTGTATGTAGACCCCAACGTTTATCCTTTCAGATCTGCTTCTTGTTCATGTCATTTACAGGTCGTCTGTGTCAGTGCCTCCAGTTATGGTAAACCTTCATTACAAACAGTACAGAATTATGTCACGCTTCTCGTTTAACTCAAGGAAATTCATTCCTAGGATTGCCTCATACCAATCTAATGTATATTATCTACACTGGCAAATATATAATACAGAAGAAAAATGCATGCCCTAGAATGCTGTTAATGAATAAAACATGTACGTAAAGGTTCATATAACGGGCCTTCATCCAGTTGGCGGTTGGTTTAGGTTGGTGGCAGTGAGTGGGCGGGAGGTTCGTCAGACAGGTACCTCCGTCCATCTCATACGCTGTTGTTGATGGCCGGATGTACAAACTGTGGGTTGATGAAGGAGAAGCCTGCGAACTCCGCCTGGTCGATGTTGGCCATGACGAGCTCGTCCGGCGGTGTGAGCTGTGGCTGGGTGCGCGTGAAGAACTTGTCGAAGTTCTCGGCTCCTTTGCCGCACTGCAGAGAGGAGAGAGAGAGAGAAAAAGAAGTTTAGAAAGAAGGCATGTAAAGTGAAGTGGAGAGAGAACGAGGCGGCTGGACAGAACAGACATTCGGCATGGTTTGTTTTTTAAGTAGGGATGTAACGAAACCTTGTGATGCAATCGAGTACGGACATTTCAAATTGATGAGACAAAAACAATATCGTTATACTCTTTTTTTAACCAGCAGAGGGCACTGTCTGCTTTCGGCTTCTCTCGTTCGACATCAGCAGCCAGAGAAGGGAGGCGTACAGAGATAGCAGAAGCAAGTGAAGGTTATGAGCTCCGTCTTGGTTCAGAGCGGGCGTGTAGAAGCAAGGCGAGCACGCAACAAACAAGACGAGAAAGTGTGTGCAAAAGACTGATGAACGACATAAATACCACAGAACAACATGATGCACGAGTATTTCTTGATAGAAATAAAAAAATCGGAAGTAAATCGTGTCATCATCTTCATTTATATTTCTACAAATCCCACATTTTCGGGGCAACCAGACAAAGCGCACAGACAAGAAACATTCATGATTCGGTCCACGTTAACTCGTCAACTTCATCAAAATGCTGCCTCATGCTGCCCGAGGGCTCAAATAAAAAATAGAGAAACATTTTGCACCTGATCCCCCACTTTTCCCGCTGCTCTATGCAGCGTCGGATTACATGCTCTACATCTCATTCACCTGAATCTCACAGCACCCTCGTGAATACCAAAGCAGCTCTGGCTCAGCTGGGGAACACACAGCAGTATGATTTTCCAGAACACAAGGCTTGATTTTTGTGTGTGGAAAATGCCGTCAGGACCTTTTGAAACTCGGAGCGCAGCGTACGTTCTGACCTCCCAGCCCGCTCTGATGGAGCTCCTTTATCTCGCCTCGGATGTGATTTGTACTTATGTCTGTGAATTCGACCCCTGCTGTCGGAGCTAGTCATCTAACAGGAGAATTAAATTATTTCTTCATAAAAAACCAGCAGCAGTATAACAAGGTCAAAGAGGGGTTAATTAGAGTATTTATAAGAGCGAGCTGAGCTGTCAGTGTCAAGCCGCTGATACGCTTTCATGTTTCTGTGTGATAGGTTTAAGAGGAATTAAATCAAACACATGGAGAGCAGTCATGTCACACAGCGGATGAGAGTTTTTCAGTAGAGGAAGATTACGATCGGAGATGTGAGTTTGCATTTCATTTTGTCGCTGCTGGGAAATCCCCCCCCCCCGACTAAAATACGATCCTACTTAGCATGCGCGACCACAAAAACTGTCAAGATCCAAACAACAGCTGTAGTGATTTTCATGAAACAAGAAGTGGATTTTTAAGGTCTTTAAACCCTTGTTCGACCATGACACTTTGTACACATGAGACCAGTGAGACAGTTTGTAAGTATGCGTGGCAATATAGCTCAGTAGGGCCCCTGCAAAATTGTAAAATATCAGACCCAGAAGCAGGTTTAACCAAGAGTTATGAAACATGAATTATGCCTACAGATCTTCATGCATGGACCAGTATGTGAAGATGGACAAAAAGGTTGTTATAATGCAACATAACATGAAGGGGGAGGAGCAAAGATGAATGGAGTTAATGTTGATCTCAGAATGAATACAATAGTAACCTCCTTGAGTAGCGCCGTGTGTGTAGTTTAGATCCCGCAGGTAGTTGCATAGGACATGAGCTCTAGATCTACAAAAACAAGCCTCATGGACCCACATCGTTAAACCAACAGGAAGTCTGCAATTTTAAATTCAAGGTCAAAAACAGAGTACTTTTGGCCCAACTTTGACTAACTCCTCCGTATGTGATCCCCTTGAAACTTGGTTCATATACAGAACTGACCCTAAGGGTGAAATGGTAAATGGACTTATATATTTATTTTTTGGCCTTCTGACTTATCGAAACCTTTTTACACCGCAGGTCACACCTACACATTCACACCCTGATGGTAGAGGTTTCTGTGTAAAGGGAACATCAGAAGCAACTTATCCATTCACACGTTGCTGACAAAGCAGCAGGAGAAACTTGGGGTTGAGTGTCTTGCCCAAGGACTCGTTGGACATGTGGCTGCAGGAGCTGGGGATCAAACCCTCGACCTTCCCGGCTGAGAGACAACCGACTCTACCACTGAGCCACAGCTGCCGGTGTGAGGGCCCGTTCACTGCAGCTCAATTTTCAAACTGAGATTACAATAATTTCTCATTTTTTATATTTAGCTGACTTGCCTCAGAAGAAGAGGAGAGGTAGCTTCTGTTTCTGTGACAACCCGGTAGCACTGTGTATTTTTAGGTCATGTTTGTTTACCGACATTTGCATTTGCTTCACTTCTTTGCTCAGAGCAGAAACATGAACAAGGCTCACACATCCTACATACAGTATGTTTATACTTTAATTATAAGCTATTTTAATGTCTATACCAAACGATGCATGCATTACCAGATCCTGCTGAAAGCTAACTAATGTCTGTAATGTGGGCATGATTATTTTACAACCATTCCAGCAGAAAGGCAATCATTTTAAGACCTCAGAACATGAATACCAGCTGTTTCATCTGCTTCCAAGCTCATCACATTTAGATTGATGCATTTGTTTGCAGTGACTCCGCAGCTGCCACTCGGGGCTAGGAGCATCCTGTGAGTTTAACATCTGCTATACATTAACACAAGGGGAAGGAACAAAATGGTTTTATCTGTAATTACAGATTCCTAATCTATCTACAGTGTACATATTTAACCCTGTTTCACACGCACTGATTTGGCCAAAAACCTTCTTCCATTTTCTCTTAACCTGGCCTTTTTTTCAAAGATGTATTTTTGGGATTTTTATGCGTTTATTGTAGAGACAGGACAGTGGTTAGCGTCAGAAATTGGGGTAGAGAGATTGGGGAATGACATGCAGGAAAGGAGCCAGGGGTCGGATTTGGACCCGGACCGTCTGCTTCGAGGGCTACAGCCTCTGTACATGGGCTGTGCAGACTAACCGCTAGGCTAACAGCAGCCATCAACCTGGCTATATATTAAAAATCTCTAAAGTCTCTAAAATAAAAAGTACACATTTGGTTGACCCAGCAAGAGTATCTGGGATAAACAGAACTACTTGGGAAGCATATTTAGGCATTTTGTTTGCTACTATAAATAATAATTTTGTCTTTAAAGCGCCTTCATGTTGATTTTGGCGCCCCCTGTGGACGATGCAGTACATGTCTCTATTTGCTGATCTTGTACATGTGTAAGTAAAGTTGTTTTCATTAAAAAATGTATCTTGTTTTTTTTAACAGTCAAAGGTTCATGTGTTTTTAAAAAGTGTCTTTCAACAGTGAACAATCACTTAGTCTGACACCTTCCCAGAGGCAGCATCTTCAGATGTAAAAAATGACTTTACTGAAATAGTCGATCTTGATGCTGAAGGTCTCATTCACTTTGATAGCTCATAGAGAAGCATCAATATTAATTTCAGTCTGCGTGATGATAACCAGATCTAACTTCACCACAGGAGCTTTCACAGAGAAAGACTACAAAGAGAGGAGACGGAGACCAAAAGAGAAGAAAAGAGCCGAACACAAAAATCCTTTTTTATCCTCATCAGTCAGTCCGCCTACACACCGGGCTCACGTACATGCATGCATGCATTTACACACACACAGTCATACAGCCAAAAGCACGCACACACAAACACGCAAACACGCACACATGCACACTGTACGCTAGGAACCACTGAACCACTCGATAAGCACTTGTGTTCCCTTGGGAGTGCCTGTTCTGCAGCTGGCTTGGAGTATAACCGACTCTGCAGATCCAAATGTCATGGAGCTCTGAGACAGGACTTTAAATGAAAGTACGGAGGATGGCGACCATAGCACCTTATGGCACCGTTGTCATGGAAATAAACATCGGAGCATTGGACTTGCAGTAATGTTGTGACTGCAAAAGGGCTTAAATCCCAAACACTACACCTGAGTTTCAGACATCCACACACACAACCAAGCTTTAGTTTGCAGATTGATCGATGATTTGACTCAACTTACATTTATTTTGAATATACCTGAGTTCATTTCAGAGAGGACATGATGAGATTTATCACCATTTCTATGCAATGACAGAATACAATCTGTGCATCATTTATCATATATATCTGGTCATATTGTATCCTGCAGTTTATCCTGTTGCATCATGGGTAACGTTGACCTCTTTTTGAGACCTGTGACTAACCAGCTGTATTCACTGAGGACCTACATTCACATTCAGTCCTACAAGTGTGTGTGTTTTGTTTCAGGATTTACTCGAGTGTCAGTGTGTGTCCCTGTCTTTTTGTGTTTATGAATTTCTAAAAGCTCAGACACATTTGCTTCTGAACCACACATACGGTATGCGTAGACAACCTGTAAATGTTCACATACTTGCTCATGTTCAACGTGTGTTACAGGAGGATTTAGAGGGAGCTCCACATAAATAGTAGACATAGTAAAGTAGACATAATCTGTCACCAGCTATTTTGGAGTGCGGGTAGTTGTCGACTCGATCTGTTATTCATTATTGGAGACAAAATGTTCAGTGATTTAATGTGAACACAACAGAACCTGAAAACAACAACCAGAAAAACCTGGAGACACAGATGTTTCTGAGACTTGTGTGTATTTTGTGTGGGGACTAAAATGTCTCCAAGCCACAACTGTCATGTCAGAGGGGATAAAAGGCAGGGCGAGATAGAAAGCTATGTAGCTTTTATGTGTGTGTGTGTGTGTGTGTGTGTGTGTGTGTGTGTGTGTGTGTGTGTGTGTGTGTGTGTGTGTGTGTGTGTACATGTTGTCTCTGGATGTACTCTCTCGCCTGACGGGTAATTGCCAGCATCCTTCAACATCTGAGTCTCAGTGACCGTACGTTGCTCAGAAACCTTTGAAGCAACATGTTTTTTTTGTTTTTTTTTACCTCCACAGTGAACTGCCCCTACCATGATGTTCCTTTCTGCCATGTTGCTGCACCGACCACCCTACCAGGGGGTTTGAAAAAGGATAAGCAGGATAAAGCCTGAAGCCTGGCCCACACTTAAAGGTTTTAAAATCTGAGCAGATGTTGTTAGAGACCCCGCACATGATTACAAATATTGATAGATCAAACAGTCTTCTTTCCTATAGTGTGTGGCGAGCAACACTTTTCTTATTCTTGTGTTACGGTGTTGCAAAACAAACGACAAGAGCATGAGAGGCACGCCGTGTGAGCACACAGCGGGAGCTTCGCATACACACACAGTCAGGCGGGCACACACACACACACACACACACAGCGCTGCTCCGCCTCTCATGCTCCAACGTTACATATTGCCAGCCATTGGGGGGACTGCCATGATTACCCGCCAGCCTCGACGTCATCTTTTGTTATTGTAGTATTGATTGAGTGATTGAGAGCCCCCTGGTGGCGGAATCTACTTATTGTATCTTTAAGTTCATTGCAAAAGAGCATCCCATGAAACAAGTTCCCTTAAAGAGATAACAAACTTTTGAGCTAACTGATGAGCTGCTCTCCAAAGATAAACGAAGCTCTCACGATTAGCCCACCAAGAACAAAACGAGTAAACGAGGTTATGAATGATTAACGATCTACCTGCCTGCTACTGTGACATTTCCAGAAACTTAAACTTGGCCTTTTGAGAAGAGGAAACACTGATCCTACGGCGTCTGTCGCTCATCATGTGATTCAGACAAGCCTTATGGGGTGAGACCAAAACTATTAAGCTGTTGATACATCCTCCCATACACAGTGACATAGTGTTCGACATGGATTTTGACCTACTTTCTCTCTCTCGCTCTCTCCCTCTCTCTGGGTGCACACAAACAGACGTGCACGCCTCTGCACTCACGCATAATAAAAGAACATTCAGCTACTAAGGATGGTAAATGAGTGCCGGCCAGCGTTAGGAGTTGTGCCATGACTCTCTCTCTCTCTCTCCATTTTCTCTTCTTCTCTCTCCCTAAAGAGACTTACGTTTGGCACTATCTGTCCTTGTTGTAGCCTACAGAGACTTCTTCTTTGTTTTTCTTAATTTTTTAAATCTTAATCTAATCACAGAGTGGAGAAGAGACCAATTTATACAACGTCTCACTGGTTACTGACTGCTGCCTTATATTTATGTACCAACTAGTTCATTCTAATTGTCTTAATTTTAACGTGATATAAGGCTGGTAAATTCAGAGGCCAAGCAGCAAACTCCAGTGTTGAAAAATGAAGCCAAAGCCGAAGTTCAAAAAGCCTGCAATTCCTCCAGTGTCCACTTGAGGCTGGCTGCAAAAGACCCAAAAGCCCATAAACACCTACTGAATGTGTTATTGGGTTGCCATATTCAATTGTAATTATTTATCATTAAATTAACTCAAAGCTTATCAGCACTGTCATCATGTTACTCTGCTTTTAAATGAACATTATAGAGTTTAAGTTTCAATTTACTTCGCAATCCTGCTAGCTACTAGTAGGCTAGTTGAGCTCTCAGTTCTCAGTTCTCAGCCTCGTGTGACCAATTTGCAGAGAGTTATGCTGCTCACCTCCTCTGGTCACTTCTGGTCTTTAACTTAGGAGACTTTTCAATCAAACCAGCACTCCACAAGGTTTGTTTACTTAACAGTATACCACCGTTTTTATTGAAACACAGGATTTTGACCTCATGAGGTAGAAAAGTGGCACCACCAACCTGGTCCACTTAGCTATCCCAGCACATTTTGTGAAGAGATGGGAGATGGTGCATCATCACCCATCGCAGTGCAGCACGCACAGACTATGTGGAGAGGCAGTAACAGTTTGCAGGGAGGCTTAAGGTCAGCTCCACCTCTTTGCCTGTTTCTAAATTGATCAAAAGTTATGTGGAAACATTATTTCCAATATGGCGGCCGCCATCATTGGGCTTTGGAAAACCTCTTCTAAAAACCAAAGGGTGACGTCACTGAGAGTACATCCATGTTTTATACATTCAGGTTAAAGTGTCCAGACAGCTAAAAATACAATCAAAACCTTGCATGACCATTTGTGCTTTGGTAAACTACTGTAATAACAGCTTTATAACAACCTTTAAATCCAAAAAGTAAACATTCAGCCTCTTTTTAACCCAGTTTAAAAATCTACCCACATAGAAAAGTTCATTAATTTAAATGGACACAACCTAATTTGACTTTGTAAACAAGCCTCAAAGCGATTTCAAATTTTGTATGAAATCTATAATCCTCAAAGTATTTTCCTCTGCATGTGTTGAAGTTTCATGAGATGTGACAAAAAAACACAAATTCTCTGGACACCAAATTATGAAATAAATAATAAAAAAAAAAGGAAAAATGTTTCTTCTAATGTCTTCAGGCTCAGGGAGGAGAGGCAGACATGCTTAGTCAAGTCGCCGCAGTCTCTGCCTCTCAATTTCTCACAGCTACAGTGAGTCACAACTCATCCATATTGCCATCATTTTCTGTGTGTGTGTGTGTATGTGTGTGTGTGTGTGCGTGTGTGTGTGTGTGTGTGTGTGTGTGTGTGTGTGTGTGTGTGTGTGTGTGTGTGTGTGTGTGTGTGTGATGTTTCCCATCAGGCATGCACGTCCCTCCCTTCCACCGTGTTCCAGGACTTCTGTGCAGTGACTAATTCCTCCTACTCCTTCTCTCCCTTCATTCACTGCTCCCTTCACCATTAATCAGCAGCTTCCTATTTGACCTACTTTTCCCATCATTCCCAGCTCCCTTCGGCCAAAAAACCGCCGACCACCCACGTGGCGTAAAACATGGAACGCATCGAATGTGTAATACTCCCGACAAATGACCCTGATTGTATACAAACACCTCTAGCTGCTCAGGGCTTGTGTATGAACCTGCAGCAGACAAGTGCACAATCACAGAAACCAGACGTGTATTAATAAGACTTTATGTCCAACAAGGTTTCCATTATTAGAATTAATGGACGACGTGTAGGCTAATTATTTTCTGTGGAGTCTATAAATCTGGATTATGGACACCTTAAAGTGCAGGCTTAACCATTCTCAAGTACTGAAGGAAATTATGTAATGTTCTAACGAGGGCTGTTAATGGTGACGTGTTAACGCATGTGATTCATCAAGAGACCTTAACATGAAAATGATCTTTGCAAAACTTTCCCGCATGCAAACTTCATATGAAAACTTACACGGAGCCTTGTTCACCTAAGAATTAGTCTTTAATAAACATGAAAAATGACGATAAGAAACCGTAATGCAGACATTACAGACCGAAGAGTTGATGTGATATACAACTTTGTGTGATCATGAAGCCCGATGTTACTCAACAGTTTTGAGGATTAAGAATGAAATATGAAAACTGCACTGCAGACTCGAGTCTCTTCTAACAGTACAAAAGATCGTCTTTATTATGACACATGTCCCCGATATGAAGCATATTTCTCCTCACCGCGCTGCGTTATCACTAACTCCTGGGTCAAACCTTCTGATGGAGTCATTCACAGCATGTGGAAATGTAGTTTATGCTTTATAACGGGGCGATCTGACTTCAAAACTGTTACGTGAGAAGAAAGTGAACATCTATGTCAGTCGGTAAAAAGGTGTATGCGTCCATAATTTAAGGCATCTCTCTGTGCAAAGTGACGAATTAGATAAACCGGATGGGCTCAGGTCATTTTGGCAGGGCGGCAGGGGACTCAAATGAATTTAATTCAATTTGCATTTCAGAAATCGACGCGCAAACCTGCAAACCTAACTGTAAACAAGTCTGGAGCCTTATGTCCATACACAGAGGAAAATGTTTGAGCAATGGATTGTCGCCTAGTCTGGAATTTAGATCCTGCTCACCTGAGCTCTCCAGTGTGGCCTCTAGATACATAAATCCTCCAGTAACATGCCTAAAGCATCGCCAACTATGTACAATTACGCTCATGTCACAGCTGTTTGTGTACCAGAATGAAAAGGTTAGAAAACAAGAACATCCTGCATAACTCTCCTTGCCCTAGCACTCATTCAACCACACAGACTGTGTCATCTGAAGCCCGTCCAATAGAGACACATGGTTTGACTCTCAGCTGGGTGCAGCCGTTGTCATGATTGCAATTCTGTAGCTGTCACAGGTGGATGAAGTGAGAATGAGCGGGACTAGATGGAACAGGAGAAAGGGAAAGAGGAAGAGGAGTGGACGTTTGGAAGGTGAGTAATGACAGACATTATTTGGAGATGAGCTGAGCTTTGTTAGATGATGGATCGCTATGGTGAAAGCAATGAGGACGTAAAGCATCAAGCAATGCTTTCTTCCTTTACTCCTCTTCTTCTCGCACCTTTCACCACCACTATGCATCCACGCCCAGACCCATGCAAGCATGCACTGTGCAAAGGACATGCACGTTTGCATGCATCCACCTCCCTGCATCTCCAGCCTGCACAGAAATACAAGCACAGAAGCTTCTCCGTCCTTTCTCTCTCCGATATCGATCCCCCCCTACACACATATGCGGCAAATAGACACAGAGACGAGGCGTACATGCAAGGAAATCTTCCTCCCCTGCTTTTCTCAGTCTCCGTTTATCGTGTCTTTCTCTTTAACCTTCCCACACACATACATTAACTCACACACACACACACAAAGCACACACAGCATTTCCAGGACGCCCAGGACATCCACACAGTGGGAGACAAAGAGGTCAGGATTCACCTTATCAGAGGAACTGGAGCCCTTGGGGGTTGAAACAGAAGAGAACTACAATATTTAAACTGTAAGGGATACACACACATGTACACACATGTACACACATGCACGCAGTACACTGAGTGACCGACTTTGTGTGTTTGAAAAAAAAAAACCACCCTAAATGAACTCTGTGAGTCACTGTGTGCATTTTGAAAGATAAACGTTTGACTGAGAGTGACAGAAAGGCAGAACAAAGAGTGTGTGCTCCACCTGATCATGTGTAATCCCAGCAGGTTTCAAATCTACTACTTAGTGTGCAGCTAAATGAGAGCTATACTTCCTCATGATAAATGAATGTTTCATATTAATTATACATTAACATGAGAGCCTATGAAATTACCTATGGCCCATAAAACACAAGCTATAAGTAGCCGAAGCCTGGAGGTGTGATTTCACTCGACACAAGAGAGTCCTGTCAAGAAGGAAGTGTTTTATTTCACATCACACTGACGTCAGCCTCGGTTTGATGAGACCGTCATGTTTGTGGAGCAAAGACCCCCAAACTCCATGATATTTGAAGAGTTTGTTACTGTTAGTTTTGAAGCATTTACTGATGTCTAAAACGGTTGGATTATCTCATATTCGAGATTTACACTTTTACTGCCAATAAACGTTCTGACAGGACGGCTTAGGCCGGAGACATACTTGCTGTTCAACCTTGCGTTTGCACGATCTTCCGGCTGCGTCATGAGCGTAATTGTAAATATACTTGACTGACGCATGTTACAGTGGGATACCTCTAGGGGGAGCTCAGCCCGGCCTGATCTGCAGGATGTAAACTACAAACATGGCGCGGTTGCTATTGAGTTACTTCTGAGATACGCGCTCACATAATAAACATCAATAATCAACAGTGACTTCAGATCTCAGGCGACCGATGACCGGTGAACAGAACACAGCGTCAGTACAGTCAGCATAACGTTTCATTTACAACGGTCCCAGTTCATCAGGTTAAAGAGTGACCACAGATATCAGAGTTACAGCAGCTGTTAAAAACGGAGAAAGTCCTAGCGAATGCCTCTTTGTGTAGTTTGTCATTATGATGTCAAAATATACTCATCATTTAAGTTTTAATGAAAAACTACGCTCTACACACTCAGCTGTAAGTTGCCGGTTTACATGGACACTCATTGACGTGAAACACCGGACGTGTTTTTCTTCGTTTTACAGGTTTCTATGCCGACTTCTAAAACAGAACTTAGTTGAAGAGTCATGTTTGTCACTGTGCAGTGTCATGACTCATCGTACAGATGTGGTTTGTCTCTAAAACTTTCCGCCATTGTTATCCCTGCTGCTGTGTTGACTCTGTCACCCTCTCTGCCTCTACACTGCCCCCTACCTGTCGTCTGTGTACTGCATCTCACATGCCAGTGTTACATTTTGAGGATGTGCACAGCTGAGCTCATGCGTATGCAAAGGTAACAGCAAGTATGTCAGAATTAGAAAATCAAAGAATACCGGCACATCACCTAGGGGGTGCTAGATCCAAAACAAAAAGGAATAAAACAGCAAGAATGTCGCCGACTTCATACATAAAGGGAGTGCTACGCTAATGTCTGACGCCAGCTGCAGTGCCAGGGGGGGACACCAGGGGGAGACAAAATGGTTGAAAAGACAACTGAGGTGAATTTATAAAGCCGATGTTAAGATAAAGGTTATCATGCTTCATTTTTAATCCGTATAAGATCGCCCTCTTACACCGAGACCCCACAGCGTCCGTGGGTGTCATGTTTCGTCTGCACCGTAGTTCTGCTCCGTCCGACGGTGCGTGCTTTACCTTACTGAATTAAAAAAAATCACTTACCTGATTTTACTGTTGATTGTTTTTTTTTTCATACTTGAGCTGCCACCCTGACTGCATTAAAATGCACTTTCACAGCTACACCATTAAAAACTTCCAGAGTGAGACAAACCGTCTCTTTCATTTATCTTTCACCAGAACTTTCTCCTGTCATTACATTTTAAACACACCTCTCGAGAATTATTAATGACGATGTGTTTTTGAAAAAGCCTTGGGGCCAGTTCTGATGACTTTGATACACACCCTGTCCTGAAATGACCCACTGTGTTGTCCATCAACTGGCTTCGATTGCATAACCATGAGGGAGTAACACTGAAGACGATGACTCTCAAAGTCGAAAAAAACTGAAACCCTCAACCGAAGTGAGACAGCTCTTTATGAAGTCAAACGTCCTCTGCTTTGTTCCAAGAAAACATTTAGGGGGAATTTTCATGTTCATGTAGGACATTTATTTTAGGGTATCTGATAAAATAAAGATTGTAAAAAAAAAAGAAGTATCCCGACAGGAACAGGATTGGTTTGGCTTCTGTTGCAACCCTTAGCATGCACAGGGGCGCTGCTCGTCAACAGGCAACTGCTTGGGGCCCCAGACCAGTGAGGGGCCCCACAGCAGCAGCCTCAAGTGTGCAAATTTTGCAATGACGTTCGGATACCTCCCTAAGGGGGCCTCATCTGACATTCTTCTTGCCCTGCTGAACATGGGTTGGAAGGCACCCCAATTGATTTTTGCATAGGGCCCCAACAGGCTCTAGAAACGCCACTGAGTATGCAGACAGAGTGTGTTTGAAGAATATTTTCATCTTTAAGAATATTTAATAATGAAGTAAGCTTATTGTTTTATGTTTGTGTGAGTCTCTCTCTGTGTGTGTGTGTTTATGTTAAAGTCTATACATGCAAATGACTTCTATTCTACATCTAGCTTTCTTACAATAACTGTGTTTAGGCTGCTGTATTCTTCTGTGTCGTTCTTTTTGTGTTTCCAGTGTTTGGAGAGGACTATTAGTGTGTGCGCGCGTCCGTGTACGTGTCTTAACTTCCTCCAGGGACCGTGGAGGTTCCCGGTTTCTGGCAAACCTTATTTTTAGGGGCCAGGAGCTGAAAAGTTTGGGAACAAAACAATACAGACTTAAGGGCAGCTGCTGCAGAAGTATTGTTGCGTAACTTCTCAGACTGACGGCTCCGGGTTAAAGTCTGTAAACAAACACATCGAGGACACAAACTTCCTGAGGGAGCGAAGAGGGGCACAACACGTCTTACCATGATGGAGGAGTTTTGTAGTGATGAACACATCTGTGCTCATTTGTCTGGATGCATGCACTTCAGAAAGTTCTTTCACTTTCTTGTTCATCCTTACTGTGTTGCATATGTGGGTGTACTGTATGAAAAACTAAATCTATACTGATCAATTATGCTACCACATTAATGCTGGACTCATAACAGTCTGTCCTAACAGCACGCAACGTTAGCGAGGATCAGCAACAAAATCATCCTGATTCAATTGTTTCTTATCGGAGTGTCCTAACTACCCGCGAGCAAAGCAGTGACATTTTTACCCCAACGCTCCACTTCTGTTTTCCTCTCTGTCGCTCACGTCGATGGACGAAGAACAAAGAAAGAGGGGGCACTGACACTAGCATTTCTCACACAACAGAGCGGGTTAGCTTGCTACACAGAGCGGAGATAACGGTGTATTAATAATATCCACATCTCTGACTTGTGTCACCACAGGAGAGAAACTTTATAACGGTTCACCGCGAGCTGTTTATCGACGAGCCTCTGAGTTGTGATTTGAGTCAGCAGCTCCTAAATACAAGGCACCACACTTTAGTTTGTCCACCTTTAATACTATAGCACTAGATGTCAGATTGTTTGCAAGGGGAGACTGAAATCAACAGATCAGAGAATTGAATGTTTAACGGATGCAGTGTGGACAGGGAGCGTGCGATCATGTGCGATGCGACATATAACACTCGCCTACTGTTAGGACACGGTGTTGGACGACCCCAAAGAGAATCATGAAACCTATCAGAAGAAGATTGATGATTTCTGATGGTCTTCCATTACAAGCAAAGAATTCAGATTTTCTCATATAATATATATATATATATATATATATATATATATATATATATATATATATATATACATATATAGATAAACTGAAGTAAGAGTCAAAGGAAGCACGAGATTTACTCAAGAGAGAACGATTGACTCCAAACCAAAGGCTAACTTCTATGCACGTTCATCTTCTCCCAATATGCAAATGTAGGCAGATATATATTATAAAATCATTGGGTGTAGTTTTCCACCAAGCACTCATAAGATGACGAAAGCAGCATCATTCATGTTGTGTAATTGGAGATGTGGCCTTTTGTCAAAGAGAGCTAAACTCGTACGAGGAAGCGACTTATCACCACGACCTTGGTTACAGCGATTATACAAGGCTGCTTCGCTCTTAATGACACTATGAAAACATCATTAACATCCTCGTTGACGAGTGTGAGAGAGTAAATGTGCACAGTTCTTACCACTTTGGGCTTGAAAGGCGGCTGGATCTCTCGGTTCTGGAGGCGTTCCCAGTCGATGCGTCTGAAGAAGGCGTGTTCTCTGACGTCCCGCTCTCCCTCGGTGCCGCAGCCCAGACGCTTGGACGGGTGTTTGGTCATCAGCTGCTCAGAGAGAAATAAAAAAGAGAATAAACATTGCATCTGCACCACAGCGTTAAATCCTCTTGTACTCGGATTATACAAGATTTTCTCTTTTTTCTCACTGGTGAAGGTTTCAGTCATAGACTTTATAAAACATGGACGTACACTCATTGGTCTCTGATTAGTCGTTTTGAAGCTCAACGATGGAGGTTGCCATATTGGATTATCAGCTAACTTTCAAACAATCTAGAAACTGGCAAAGATGTGGAGCCTTCTTGTAAACATCTACAACGCGCCCACCTGTCAGTCAACTCAGCCACGCCCCCTAACACCTGTGAATGTACCGCTAACCCTTAGCTTAGGTAGGACGGTGGATAGAGCAGGAAAGCAGGGCGGGAAAATGAGGAATGACATGCAGGAAAGGAGCCGCTGATCAGACTCGAAGCTGGACAGCCCGCTTGGAGGACAACAGCCTCAGTTACTAGGGCGATATATTACCTCTAAGCCATCCTGCGCCCCCTGAAATCTTTCTTAGTACCAGGCAGTGAACGTAGCTATGTGAGTTAATGAGGACGTTGTGTTTATCGGTGAGGCTGATTGAGAGGGAGAGAGAGAGGGGGTAAGATCGTCTTTGTCGGTGTGTAGCCTGTTTGAGACAACTGAAAACACACAGATCTGACTTCAACCTCTGTGTGTGGGAGTTTTCTATTGACTCATTGTGAATGATCCGTCCTGATTCAACTCGTTCAGTGTGAGCTCTCAGGTCGTGCCCAACAATCAGGTCGTACAGTGCGAGCACATCATACTAGAGCTTCGGTGTCGGACAATGAGTTGACATTCCAACACAACTTTTGTGTACGCCGAGCTTGAGACCACGTCCATGTTTGACACAATCTATGATGTTAGAAGAGAAGAGAAATGCATTTTCATTGTTTGCTTGCACAACTTGCTTCAGTTTCTAAAGTAAGAAGGAATAATGTAACTTTGCAGAACATCAGCATGGGGAATTTCTCGCTCTGTAAAAAGTGGTCAGTGTTAATGCATTATTAAAAACTCTCGCTCTGTTTTCCTTCACTCATCGGTTGTGTCATGATTCCATCTCTTTCTAGGTCAGTAAATGACAGCCAGACAGATGGGTCTCAGCAAGAGTGATATCATTGTTATTGTGCTTCTCTCCCTCTGCTTTTTCATTCTGTTAAGACGTCCATTGCAACTTTCTTTTGCACGGCACGTGGGAGGGCCGAGTGTTTAGTTTAGACACCAGCAGAGGAAAATTGAACCCTAAAGTTTGTGTTAATGCACCTTCTTTATTGAGAAGTAGATGATCTGGTATTTGTGGCTGTCAGAAAACCCTCCAATCATTAGTTCATGATGAAATCATTTTCCTGCTGATTGCATAAGGCTCCATGTCCACCTAGTGTTTTTTTTTTCTGAGCGGCAGCGTCTTTTTTCAATTGTTTTCGATGAGTAGAAAGCGTTCGCAGCAGAAAGCAGCTGCCTGGAGGGAATGCCCAGTGGCCAGAGTCTCATTTCTTGGCGCTCTGCCTTTTTTACGCGGCTGCTCCGAGCCCTCGAGATGAAAATCTTTCAACTTTTCAGAAAAGCGCTGTTGTCCTCATGCAGTAAAAAGTAATGGAGCGGTGTCGGTCATACTGTGTCTGTTGTCAACAGACTGTTGTCATAGAGACAGGACGGGCGTGCAGCGCTTTCCTTCTCTGCGCACAAACGCTTCATGCAAACACTCTCGAGTACAGCCAGCGCTTTACTGCCTGGAAAAAACGCCAGGTGAAGAACGTTTAAGTCTCCAGGAGTAAACAGCTAGCGTGTAAATCGAACTGAACCAGCTATACCATTAGCAATAAATCAGTATGTTGCATTGTTACTCCGACCTCTGAGAAGTAAATAAGAAAAAGAAGACGGAGATGGGCTGAGAGCCTCGTTGTTTGTTCCTCTATTGTCAGTCCAAGGACAAAATAACTTATTCATGCTCCAGAATATGAAATGGAAATGCGGCTTTGTTTGACTCTCGCTCGTTGAAATGCTGCCACACACCGGCTGCCTGGCTCTGCTCTCGTGTGCAGAGCCAGGCAGCACCCAAAGTTTAAGTACATACATGCAGCAATATAAAGAAAAGCACACACACTGGCGAGACTGCAGCCCGCCATTTAAATCCCTAATCTGTGATGCACACCTCCACACGCAGCTCAGCCACCTTATAGCAGATCTCCTGAATGACATGTTTAGCTCTCACGCTCTGTATGTTTTTTATTTCTTACACAGAGGGACGATCAGTAATCAGCTTTCAGACCACAGCCTCCGACTGAAGGCAGGAACACGATGCCTTGAAGCAGCCTGTCAGTCAGGCTAAACGCACTAAACTTGAATAAATCTTTTTTTTCAATGATATATGACGTTGACATCTGTGTTGTCTCACATGTGAGACAACAATCTGAAGCTCTGTCTCATCACTGTGGTTTTTAAAGCCTTTCACCTGTTTGCATGGCTGTTATAGCAAGTCTAAAGTCACTCTGTACGTTTTTCTTACTCGCATTCATTTCTGGAACTTTTTCTGAAGTGCAGACTAATTAATGGGGAAAAAACTACAAATACATTTCAGCCTGTCAATCATTCTTGCTGCAAATTTCTGCTGACCTGATCTCCCGTTCTGCTCTACTCAACAACAACAAAGACAACGATCATTTCAACATTTTTTACTGAACAAAATGTTTTCCCATCCTGAAAAAGCCAATCAGCGTTTACCTGACTACCTGAAACACAGAAGCGATCGATGAGACCTCCATTCAACAAACAACAAGGACAGACCTGACAAAGCTTTTCACAAATCTGCATCACGATGTCATGATGTTGTTATTTCGGCTAATTTGAATGCCATTAATCGCAAGTAAATTGTGAGAATCTTGTTTGTTTGGGGGGGTGGGGGGGGGGGGGGGCTCATACTGTTAAAGTGAGTCGGATTGAAGCCGCTGTGTAAATGTAATTCTACTGTTGAACTGAGCTGAGACTCAAAAGATGCACAGGAGCCGCTCCAGGATGTTATGGACCAAAGGATGACGATGTTTATGTTGCTGATGTAAACGCCGGATGGAAGAGGAAGTCTTGCCTGGAAATCCTTCAATGCTAACCGCTAGTTTCACCTGAATTATTGAGAAATTAACATCCGCTCCCAGAGGCATATATCGTCTATCAGACGGTGAAAACGATGACTTTCGATGGATTCAGAGATTACAGATGGAAGTAAATGAAAAATATCACATGTGCACGACAAGACAATCTATTGCTCAGATAACAGATGACTTCATATAAAAGAAGACAAAACGGCTCAATTAGGAGTCAGTGTTGAATTTCACCCTGAGAGTTTCAGCAGGCCAGCTTTCCCGCAGCTCCTTTGACACTTGGGTTTCAAACAGCTGTCGACGAGTGAGAGAAAGTAATTTACAGTTTGCTGCCTGTTCACAGGACTGTCAGTGACGGCGAGGAATCATTCTGCTGCAAACACTGGACGCCTGTCACCATTCAGATGAAACCACTCACACGCAAGTATTCTGTATTTCTTTTTTTTGACTTGGGCACTTGAACTCCTTTGCATGAATGTGACCTTTAGTCCTAAAGATGGAAAACATGGTGTCGACATTTCATGAAGAACATCCAACGCTCTTTCTGCAAAACTGTTGGGATCTCGACGCCGCGGCCGCGCTGCCAGCAAAAGGTTCAGTTGCATGTGCTCATAGAGGTGTGCATAACCTCAAAGTTACCCTGCTGTTTCCGCTGAGAGCAACGAATCATTAGATGTGACGGGGCGAGAGAGGAGGGGAAGAGTTAGGAGGGAGACGGAGAGAGAGAGAGAGAGAGCGAGAGACAGAGTGGGGGAACAGATGGGGTCTGAATCAGCAGGGAGTCAGTCCAGGTAAGACGGACTGATTCAGGACGCAAAGGCTTATAAAACACACATACATGTCATTATCAGCCCTTAAAATAAGTTTGTTAGATACAGTCTGAGAACACGATGTTACTGTGAGGTGAAACTCCTAATCAAAGGCAGCACTGAATTTTCCTGAAATGTACTTCCTCTCCTAAAAACATCAGAAACCTCGCCTGTCTCCATGTATTTACCAGACGTTTATTCAAGACAGAGATATCTAACTACAAGTGAAATTGGGACTAACAAACGTTTATTTTTAGATCTCGTCCCACCTTTATTCTCTCCCAGTAATCATAAAGAACTACAACAGCATTCAAAAGGACGACCTTTAGGTGGTGTCCCATTGCGCTGATGGATGTGCATCTACACTGCGACCTACTTAAATGTAATGAACTCTACTGTAAACACAGGCTCGCTAATAATAGAGAGAGATAATAGAGAGAGAATCTGAACCAACTCCACCGTTCTATGTATGTGAGCACACATCTGATTTATAGTTGTTATACTTATATGTCTATATGACTTATGTCACACCCTGCTTCTCTCTCCTCTCTTCATCTGTTTGGTACCTCTCTTCTTCTCTTCTCTCAGTTTTGTGGGTCAGACTGCTGACGAGCGTTATGTATCCAGTAAGAGCGAGAGCTGCAGCCATGCCAAGCGAAGGGTTGAGACAGGGACTCAGTGTGTTAACCGAGACATGTGCGCACAAACAGCTAGGACGCCAAAGATAGAAGAATAAGGACGGGAGAGAGAAACAAGAGCATGAAGGGAAACAGGTGGAGGGAAGGACGGGACGAGGACAAATACTGTGATACCGCACAGCCGGTTGAGTTTGTGCTGCTTTTGATCAGAAATCAAACGACCACTATCACGATTTAATTCGTTGCTCACACATTAACAAAAGTGTGCTTCTGTAACTTCTGTACTTCTGTAGCGTTTCAAGGTTTATAGGATAGTATGCATGTTTTATGATTTGGGTGTCATTATCTTTTTTTTTAAGGTCATGAGCTGAAGGCTGCCTAGGGCTGGGTATTTCCCACAACCCCACAATACCATACATATGGTGATATATGTTGATTTTTGATAATGACCATGTCCTACACAGAGTTCACTACAACAGCTGTTCTTTATTGTTGAAAATAACAGCAGAGGCATATTAAGGATCCTACAACTTAAAACACTTAGATCCTTAGAGATCCTCAAGATGCAATCAAATATTTTATGTGAGCTGCACCATCAGGGAATTGTCTTTCAAAAATGTCATCACAGCTTTGCAGCCGAATCGATTCTGTAACATCTGCATCCATACAAGTATTTTCAATGAGCACATGACGATATATTGCCAAATCAATTTTTGGAGCACAACCCTCCTGTTAACAGCGTGAGATAATACAATGTATGTTGTATAAACACAATACGGACTGGCTGTAGCTCCGGCTAAAGAGCCTTCTCTTCTGGTTTTACTGCCCAGATGGTAACAAGCACAGTGACTGACAGCTTCTTGGCAGAGCAGCATGGTTTGGCAGTATTTAGATCAAGAGTAGAGATTCAATGGTATTTAGGCCATGTCAGGTGATACTGGCATACCGACCGGAGCAATGCATAACCACATGTAACACAGGCATGTGGACGTTAAGCTGCAAGAAAGACTGAAGGCTGGTGGTGCTAGCAAAGTTAACATTAGCCACACTCAGTGAACCAAATTACATAATTTACTTGCAGACAATTTGAATATACATTGTGCTGGATTTGGACAGTTTTCTGGGTGTTCTCTTACCTCTAGAAGAGTCACTGAATTTAAATTCAGGTTAAACCAATAAGGGTTTAGTTGTTAGAAAGACACCTGACTGTCATGAATCAGATTTTTCACTGACCATTGAACATATGGAGCATTTAAATACAAATTCTTCCACTGTTGTTTCTCTTCTTTGCATCTGAAATATTTTTAACTTCAAGGAGGATAAACTTCAAATTGTCAACAAGCTATTAAAAACAGACCTTCAAAACACCAGGTGCATGGAGCTACTGGGACTTACAGGGGCGATATTGGATGAGCTCAGAGGTTTCCCTTCAGTGTTTTAATAATTGAACTCTAACAGACACAGGTTGTGAGTGAGGAGACAGCAGAGATCTTGTGAGTTCCCAGACGGTCTTTTTGCGTCTTGACTTCATGCTTTTACAGTAAATGGAGCTCAACTTCACTCATGTTATGTCAAACTCTGGGGGGAAAAACTTTACAGCAGTCTCCTTGTTTCCTCTCTTAAATTAAACCAGCACACTCTTATACAAGAGGTGAGATTATTCCAGCGTCAGTGAAGACCGAGAAAGACAGAAAGTCTAAAATTAGCATTTACAGGAATTACACTCAAGGTGAGAAAAGAAGGTTTAATAAGTCTTTACAGAGGACTTACTAGGAGCTTTAGGGGTTAGATTTAAGGTGTAACTTCTGCCTAGGTTGGAATTACCTCAGCTGGTGCAACACCTAAAATATTAGTAGAGTTTAAACTCGGCTGCGCTGCATGATTAATTTAGCATGCAGCGAGTTAAATAAGAGTATGTTTTGTGATCAGAGGTACCACCTCCATTAATCAGGACTAACTATGTCTGCTGTAATGTGACCTAACAGAACACCTGGTACCGGCCTCCTGACCAATCGGAGTACTCGGTCAGAACTGTTGTATCATTAAGAACATGCACTCACCCCTTTGCAGATGGAGACGGCCTCTTTGGACAGGGACTTGGGGTAGGACACGTTGTGCTCCATTATGGACTGGAACAGCTCGTCTTCATCCTCTCCATCGAACGGAGGCTGAGGGAGGAAGAACAGGACATGGAGACAGCCGTTAGTGTTTCAGCCATTATCACATCAGGGATGAATACGTTGTAGCTGTGACCTTGGCGGCTTCTTACTGCTGAGAGTTAAATGTCACCTTTTTCACATATTCTAGAAAATGTTAGGCAGGCAGCGGGTGAAATATCCTTGAGTTGCTTGTTCATTCACATTATTTGAATAGCTTGTGTTAACAACTAACCGTGGTGGAGTTACCTTTTTGTTTAGTCAATTTTAAGCTCTCCTTAACATATTTTAAATAAGAACTGTTTCCCTGTTGAATAAACATGGACGCTGTATATTTGTTGTCTTCACAACATGATTCTAAATTGGAGAGTAACGCTAGAACATCAGACAACATTTAAACAAACAGAAACCTTTCAGGAGCCGTGCAGAATTTGTGGAAACACGTTTCACAGAAGGACCTTGCAGGGCAAATGGATGGGATGACCCAGCTTCTTCCCCTCCTCACTGGGTGGTTATCATCAGTAACCATAATGTGGCTGTTTTGACAGTCCATAAAATGAATTATTCCTCATTTCCACTCCACTGGCCCCTTGGGGTAGAGATAGCCTTTTCCTGCGTCATGCCCTCTTTACTTGATTTCACACAAGGCAGGGAGAAACGAGGACGGAGAGCATCTGAAGAGGTTTAAACTTTTGTTAATGTTCCAACAGTAGAAACTTGTTCTTAGTTCATCTGGGAAGGAGAAACATGCTCAGACATGTTGCTGTGCTGTAGAGGAGATTGTGTTTACTTGTACTTTCACTTAGCTGTCGCCCTTTTGAAATGGGGGTCATATCAAAAATAGATTAGGTCATAAAGTTATGAATGAGTCATTGCATTAGAATCATCTGATAGGGAGGATTTTTGGAGTCTTTCTATTTTTTTAAAGGACGAAGATTTCAATATGGAGATTTGATCTCTTGCTTAGTTTTGTTCTCTTTATACGTAACATGTTCTGTTTCGGCTGTAAGTCCAACAACAATGTGGTTTTAGGGCTCTGGGCTCTGGAAGGGCTCGGGTGTCTCAGGTTGTCCTATTGTTTACGGTGAGAAGGCAGACTCAGAGGGCAGAACAACCACCTGGGGGAGGGGTTACTGCCCTTCGTGATGTCATGAAGGGAAAATCTCCAAACGGCCTGTTTGAGCACACATTTTCTGAAAAGTGGAGCAGGCAAAAGACAAAGAAGATGGACTTTTCTCATCATTTGGGGGTTCGTAGACAGACTAGGGACACATAGTGTGTTCACAACACGGTGAAGTGTATTTTGCATGTGACCTTTAATAGCTTCAGTTATGAACTATTAGTTTGTGTGGATTTTGGTGCCCTCTGTAAACGATGCTGTGCCTCTTACATATTTTCTGATTTTGTCCCGTACATGGTTAAGTGGTGGCAAATTCTCAAATGTTTCACTCATCAAGAATCTTGCCAACAGAAAATGTAAAAAAGGCTGATTCTGCAGAGTGCTGTTAATCACTTTGTCTAACACCTACAGAGTTAAAGCTCAGTTCCCAGTGAGGAAATGTCAAACTAGACTTAAAGCTGGTGAGGGAACAACACATTTCAAGCTTGGAGTTCATGTCCTCCTTGTCTTCACTTCTATATTTGATTCCAAAAGCAGCTCCTCTTTACAAGCCAACACAGTATTGATAGATTCTTCAGTACATGAAGAGTTTTGTCCACAAAATCGACTTGTGTCCTCTGGCAGAGCACCGAGCTGCAGCCAGGAATACAAACAAAAGAAACAGGAAAAAAGGAGGCTTCCCGAACAGAACGCTGGTCACATAAAATATGGATGGGAGTAGTTCTGAGCAGAAATATGAGACACTGACTCTGCAGACTGGTAGTTACTTTCGTTGCAAAGCACTAAACAGTCTGAGCAAGAGAACGATTGATATGTGATGGAGCCTGCATGAGCTTTTTGTGTTTTTATTCTTATTTGGTCTGAGATTGATACGCCTGCAGCAGCAAAAAGGAAGACATTGGTGTCTTTATTACCCACAATGCAACTTAAGTGCAGACATTATAGTCAAAGGTTATGATATGTATATACTAATTTGTTACTTTTAAGTTAAGCAGGAATGAGGGAAACGCTTTAAATCACAATTCACTCACAATAAAGTTAAATGAATATTTCAGTGTGCCACGGTTTATTTATGTTCTCACTGATAGGATCATTTACTTATTTATCTATTTTTATTGGGATTATTTCAAACCTTGAGATGTGTTTATTGCAAACGCTCCCACTGCGATAACGATACCAGTGCAATGTGTTGAGCAGCCTGAGTTAATATTTAGTAAATGTGTATGAAGACAAGTGTGACACAAGGAGGGCTACATGTTGAGCAGACATTTCTTGCAGGATATAAGGATACATATATGCATGCACGCCTACATTTGCATAATATCCACACATACATTGATATGAATTGAAATGCATATTGAAGCATGCTGGTCCAGACCTGTACACAGTGGAGTGTAAAGTTCTTTAAACACAAACTGTGTTTTAAGTGTTTGTTAAGGAATATATTTACATATCTTTGACTTAAAAGATTTTGAGGGCACACAGGTCAAACACAAGTCCTGCTGAAAGGGTTTGACCTAGAAGGAGGATTTCTGTGTTTGTGGGTCAGTGTGTGTTAGAAGTATTGGAGGGAAAGTTTTCAGGAAGAACCGGCTGAGTACATTCAGGCCCCGGCAGAGCAATTTCAAGGTGGGAATATATAATATAATGAGCAGCCTGTGTATTGTACTACATAACCTGTAACAGGTTATTACATAAAGGGTGAAACTGTGTGTGTAGGGAGGTTGTTTGTGTGTGAGTATGTGTGTGTACACGACTCACCTGCCCTGCCAGCATTTCATAGAGCAGAACTCCGTACGCCCACCAGTCTACAGAGCGTCCGTACGGCTGATATGCGATGATCTGTGGAGGAGAGGAGAGAGATGGAGCTGAAGTTTAGACCATAGCGAGTAAAAGAGTCAACACTCGCAGTAACATTTAGATAAACAGAACACACAAAGGATCAAACAACCAATCAGAGTCAGCTTGCACATAACTAGCCAACTTTTTTGGGGGATGTATATTCGATCTTCTGTCAGTGTTTTGCTCCTCTGAATCTGTCACAATAAGCTGATGGAACAGGCAGTTTGCAGTCAGGAATTTGACTCCATCCCAGGCCAACCTGTCCACATGAACCATCTAACTGTGTCAGCTAACTGTCCTATACAGTTACTGCAAAATGACTGAGTGCAATATCCAAATCTCAAAAACCAGTAATTATATGAAAATGGTGATTGTTTCATAAAACTGGATTATAATGACATTGTGTTCTGCAGAGATGCACTAGCCTACACAATGTCACAAGTCATCATCATGATTGAACCAACCACCACCTGACGCCCAGCCACCACAATCAAACTGTATCGTCCCCACAACCACCGCAGTCCTCATTAATGCACGGCCTGCTCTGACCTCCACCTCAGTGGGGAGGAAGTGTGGACAACAGGAACATGAGGAATACAAAGGGAACCCTTCCTGCATCTTATCCCATATGCTCTTTTGTAAAGCGTCTCGAGATAACACTTGTTATGAATTGGCGCTACACAAATAATGATTTGGTAGCAGGTAGACGGTTGCTATGTGCGTCGTGAGGGATGCAGTGTCATCACTTTTGGCCAACCGCGGCCTGGATTCTACGGCACCTCGCTGAGCACAATAAACCAACCCTGATAGTGGCACTCGCATGTGATAGTGTGTGCGTTCAGAAACATATATTTACTCATTCCTGCCGCTCACATTGGCTGCTATAGTAGGTCAAATAGTACCTCAGTCCACCAGGAAAAGTCCAGGTGCTCCAGACGCACCATCAGCACCTGGCTGCAGTGATGTATTACGGCTGGCATGCATGATCGGTCCGTCATTTGGTGGGCAGGGCTTTGCAGAGTGATACGAGGCAGCAGGAAGTGACACAGAAGGTTTTTTTCCACTGGCATGTTCAATTTCATAAAGACATTTAAAATAATAAGCATGTCAGGGACTTCTTACTGGTGAACTACCACGTACAGGCAAATTGAAAAAGACAGTTCAGTCCACATTCATATGACCTCCTCTTTGGAGCTGAACATTAATTATTCAGACTTTTAAATAATTCAGAACATTATTCATCCATTACAATATCCATCACTTAGCCTTTTATTATATCGACTCTGTCTGCCATGATGTATGGAAGCCTTCTGTTTAATTTAGTTTGATTAAATCCAACACACAACACCTTTAGCATATCGTACATTTCAACCTTCATCCTCATCATGCCTTTCCTGTCAGGGCTGCATATCCCTCTAGCACTCTGCTCCTGCTCCTCCATCTTTATGGTCATCTATACAAATAGTTTCATTGGTTCTGAATGATAAAAATATCCAGATAAAGGTCAAAGGTTGTTCACAAATTGTGCTCTAAGCCAGCTGTGCCACAAAAGGCTGCAGACACATGGGTTTAAAGTTTGACCGAAGCTTTGAAAATCCTGTTTCACGCTAGAAAAAAAAAAATCTAAAAAAAGCCTGCTCTGCTCGTCAGCCAGTGATTTGACTCAGACAGAGAATAGTTTCAATGTAAAGATGTGACTGCAGCTGTTTAAAGACCCCTGAATCAGAAACTATTTAAAAGAAGCTGCAACAATAACTTCTGTCATGGTTCAATAAGGAGATGGGAGGCTGGAGATTTCTGTCACAGTTCACACGCTCTGGACGAGAACACATTTGGATTCAGACGCTGACGAACAAACAACATCAGAGGAGGGAACTCTATCTGACAGCTTTCTTAAACACTTGGACAAGCTCTCCCTACATTCATATTTCATTTCTGTTTTAGTCCTTTCGTTCAAATGTTTTGAAGAATGTCAACACTGTTTTCTTCCTGAGCTTTAGGCAGGCTACACAGTAGGCGGTTTAGGCCGGTTAGGTCGCCAGTTCAAGCCCTGGTACTGACCAAAGTATGGAAATGGGTCTGGTTTCTGGAGAGGTTCCCAAGTACTTCCAAGGTGTCCTCGAGCAAAGCACCAGACCCTCTACAACAGGGTTACAGAAAAAATGAAGACAACAAGAGTGGAAAACCCCCCGACTAGGATGTCTGTGTACATGTGACATTTCCTCTTGTGACAGAAGGACATCCTGTGGCTTTCTCTGACTTTGGTCGAGGTTAGCCGTTCACCCGCTTTGACCCCATTCCCAGCAGCCAGAAGACACACGTTTAACACTTCACACCCCCATGTTTCTCTGCAGCCTCTTCTACGTATAATCCGCTGTTTGTGCAGCCATGTGAGCATGCTCAGGTCAGGTCCTCATGCAGCATACACAAGTTAAAAACCATGAAATGAGATATTTCCTTCATATATGCTTGAAGATAAGCCCTTTCTTGTCTGACACCTGACCTCTGGGAGCCCTTGTATGCACACACACAAACACACACAGGCGAATAAACACACACTTCTCCAGCTCTGTACTCGGCTGTCATGCAGCCGTCCTGAGGGCTGATGGGAGCCGGCCGGACGCTCAGTTCATCCACGTGTTTACCCTCACACACAAAGGCGAGTGTGTGCCTCAGCTAGCTTATAATGTGTCTTAAAATGTCACTTTAACTGTGAACAGCTGTGAATCCTCTCTAATCTTTTCTGTAGTATTTACCAGTTCAACATTACAATAAAAACATCAAAACATATAAATAATGAAGCTACTTTGAACTTAGCCTGCTTAACCTCAAATACAGCATGCTTCTGCTATTGCCTGTCTATGATGTATCTATTATGCCTATGATGTAAAAATAACCACTTAATAACATTGCCATGGCAATAACATCAACTGTCATCAATTAAATGTCTTATTAATAAAACAAAAAATTGGATATTTGTGCAGAATTCCCCTACGCTCTGCAGGAGGCCGATAACTGAAGCTATTGTCAGATTTCGATTGAAGGTAACATGATCTAAAGTCATGTCCCAGTGGGACTGAGGCAGCGCAAACACATGAATCACAATTAAGGTTAGAAATTAATGCATTCATTGTTACAAAATCACGTGCCATTTGGTCCCTTTCCACACACTGTGATTGAGTTGCCATAGCGTGGTCCAGCTTCTGCAGCGATAGAAAAGTCTCCCAGACCGCTCAGTTGATGAGTCAAAACTGAAATGCACTTCGTGTCAAACTGATTTAAAATGTCAACAAAGTACTTCAGGTTTGAGCTCCCACCTACCAGCTCAACATACAGGTGTAGCTTATCAGACTGATGTCATCTGAGAGCCGAGTCACCAAAGCCGGTGTTCTATTAAATACTGCTACGGGCTATTCATCTATATATGCTTACTCTAAAATCTTAGTATCAGAACATGCTCCCTGTTTCCTTTCAGTGTAAATGAGTTGTAGTGTTTAAAAGTTTAAAATTATTCTGTACTGGGAGCATTTTTTTTATTTATTTTATTGCTCTCAGTCTCTCTGAACAATGCACATGGATTGAACAGTAAATGAATGTAAAGGTATTTAATTGTGGTAGCGTTATTTGATCGGGGATACAGATCAAGTCTGATATCGTTTCATGCTGAGGTAGCACTTTTCTACAAGGCAGCACATCTCAACAGAGCACCGGCAGGGTATTACTTTAGAGTTTGAGAATCACCACTGACCTGTGGATGAAACTAAATCGTAGAAGTTCACCACAGCGCTCGATAAATGGGTGGCAACTGACTGCAGGCCTGTCAATAATATGGAAGATTCTGTGTCAAAGGGACGTCCCTCAGGTCAGCATGTTGGGACCAGTGTGTGTGTTTTACCATCTTTGTTTAATGTAGGATTTCAGCCTCTCAACACTTCTTCTTTGTCTTATTTTATGCTTCATACTGTTCCAAACATTTTCAAAGGCGGGGCCAGTTTACCACCTGGATTTTTTAAATACAGAGCCATTCTGTTGTAGCACGTGCAGAACGTTTTTTGACATCGTCATGTTGAAATAAACAAGACCTTCCCTGAAACAGAAGATGTCTATTTGGCTGCACAAGTTGCTCCAAAACCCGTTTGTGGTTCAGCATTAACAGAGCCTCCACAAATGTGCAGGTTACCCATGCTATAGTGCATCTGTTCTGCACTATAAGACTGAATCAATCTTAACCATATCCCATCATTACCGAGCAGAACTGGAGGCCCGACTCAACGCCAGCGATCTGGAAGGCCAGAACACACGAGTGGAGCAACTAGAGACGGAGCGTGAAGGTAACACAACAAACGAGTCAATTATTCACACCAAGTAAAGTAGTTTTCTCTCTTAGCTCTTCTGATTACATTCATGATTTAAATGGCACTGAATGGAGAATCATGCAGAATTCATTGTTTTCACAATCAGAGCTGAAGAAGACTTGGAGTTACTGAAACCAAAATGGAAGCACTGGAGAAAACCAATCAAGGTTAAGATGAACATTTCAAGTACAGCTTCCATTTTTATGAAAAATTCAAATAAGTGAATCATTATTTTATATCTTGGTTTTCTTTGTGCGTGCTGTTTTCAAACCCAGATGTAGACACTCGGCTGACTGCGGCTGAAAGTCTGAACCAGGAGATGAACGCAAAGCTGGGAGAAACACAAGCTGAGATGGAGGTGCTTAGAACAGCTGATCAAGGCGAGCCAAAGATGACTATTGAATTGTAAAATCAATCAACATCCATACTAGTTTAGTATTTTACAAGTAGAGGAAGTTTTTCTAAATTATCCGTCAAAAGAAAGTGCATTTAATACGTTTTCATGACAGAGTTTGAAGCCAAACTGGAGACAAATCAAAGTGTACAAGAAGAGCTGAAGGCTAAGGTTGACCAGACAGCTGAGGCCGTGGAGGAGGTGAAGACAGCAATGACTGAAGGTAACACATTTGTGATTTGGAAAACACAAATACTGGTACTGTGCCTTTAAGAAAAATGGATGTTTGATTTCTTCGAAAGATAAAGTGGCCTTTTCAGCCGCTCTGGAAGAAAACATCGGGCCATTTAACACCGTGACCACTCTCGTCTACAAAAAAGTCATCACCAACATCGGACACAGTTATGACCCCACAACAGGTAACACTTTTCAATCTCTGATCTTCTGTGTTTTCCACATGTTGGCTTCTTGGCACTTTTTATGTTGAGATTCCCCTGCAGCGCCGCACTGACGCTCCGCCATTACGTCTCCTTTTTTCTTTCTATATTGAACCCCTCAAAGGTTTAATACTGGTGCCCCGATCTATGATTTTACAATGAGTTAGACGGAACACATACACTGCTCTATTCATAATGAATCACTTTAGTTTCAAACCTTTATCACATTAACCATGTAAAGCATCTTTCCCATGTGTTGCCATAAACATGTATGTCTCAGCTCTATCTTAATGACTACAGATCATTCTGGAAGACATTGTGTCATTTATCCCTCAAAAATACTGATTTGTTCAAAAAGCAGTAACCATGAGTTTCATCATTGCTTTTGCTGATCATAACAACTGTGCAGATCTTATCAACATAAAGCCAATCTACTGCTCTACTAACTTAAAGGTCACATATTATTCTCCTTTTCTTCAACCAGTTTAAATAATTCTCAGAGCTCCTCAAAACATGTCTGTGAAGTTTCTTGTTCTAAATCCACTCTGATCCTTTACTTGATCATGCCTATAAACCCCTCTATTTCAGCCCTGCTCAGAACAGGCTGTTTCTGTGTCTGTACCTTTAAATGTAAATGAGCTGTGTCTGACCACGCCCCCCTCTCTGGAAGGGCTTGGGTGTCTCGGGCTTTCTAGCTTCATGTCCTATTGCTGTGGGAGTGTCACCCACCTGTGGGAGGGGTTACTGCCCTTTGTGATGTCATGAAGGGAAAATCTCCAAACGGCCTGTTTGAGCACACATTTTCTGAAAAGTGGAGCAGGGAAAAGACTTTGCTCATCATTGGGGGGTTTGCAGACAGACTAGATAAACATATTAATGTTAAAGTGCAGGAATAAAATCCGGATAAATTCGGGTGAAAATTAGATTTTTCTCACATGCAGCTAACACCGTCAGCAGTACAGTGCAAGTGTGAAAGAGGCTTAAGCTAGAGGTTGCATTAACATCAAACCGAGAGTGACAACACAGTGTTGATATGTTTAACACATGCATGAGAAAACGTATTTAAGAGCCCTGATCCTGAGCCCTCTGCATGAAAGAGAACGTTGCCTGGAGGAGGTGAGAAGTGCTCAGCCGTAATCCTCGGCTCTTCGGTAAGGAGGCAGGAAGATGCCCACATCTCTTATCTGTCTTGGATTTTTTAAATTAGCCTCAGGGTCAAAGACATCATGGTAAGGGAAACTTCTAAGTGAAATCTCCAAGCTTGCCTGATCAAATCCCAGTTTCCTGAGGGAATCACGCCGACCTTCATCCTGACCCGACAGCTGCCAACGAAGTGAGCGATGCACTCGGAAAAGGTGTTTCACACAAGACTACAGGTTAACCATTTCATGATGTTTGAGGACATCCTTAAAAAATACAAAGCTTTCTTGTAAACATAATTACTAACTTGATGTAACTCCAGACTGAACTGAAACAGACTGAATGTACAACTCGGTACAACAACAACTAGGAGCAGTTCAAGTTGTCTAATAGTCGAGTCAAACTGTCATGAGTTGACCTTTATCAGTTTTGGTTATTCCTTGTTTTTGTTAGTTTTGACGTCCTGTTTTATTTTGTAGTTTCTGTTTCCTGTTGATATTCCTGGGTTTATTGTTTAGTGTTCCCTGTTTTATTTTGTAGTTCTTGCCCCTGTGAATCATGGCCACTTTTTCACTTATTTCAGAAAAAGAGGGGGTCCCAACCACTAGGGGGCGTCGCCAGGGGGCACAATGGGAGTGTGGAAACTTGGCAAGAAGAGGGGGAAGTATTGAACAAAAATGTGTTTAGAATCCAATCCACACATGCAGTTACATTTCCTGCTGTATTCTAACATCATGTTTTCTGTGAGCTGTCACTACTTGAGCTAAAGAACAAAAGAGAGAGACTTAAAAGTCAGAGGAGGGGGAGGAGGTAGATTCAGTGTCAGTGAGGTTGCGAGAGAAGAATAAAACAAAGGAAAAGAAAAAAGCAGAAAGGTCAACTACAGTTTGGAAAAAGGCGACTGTTTGGATCAGTTTCAGGCCGTTCTGCACAGCACAGCGCTAATGTGACGCTGCTGTGACTGGTTGACCTTGCCCCCCCCCCCCCCCCCCCCCCCCGCCCCGACGTCTCTCTGCAGCAACACCAGTGGACATTTACAGTTTGAGGCACGGTGACCTTCGTGTTGAATCGTCCAGCGTGTTGAATCTAAATCTGGAGCTCTCAACTTATTTATAATGCAGATGTGTGCATGTTTGGTGTGTTGTTTTGCAGGAGGCTGATAAACACACAAAGTGCTCTCTCCTTCTGCATGGCTGCAAAGGATGTGAGCGTACAAACACAACTTGTGCCTGACTCCCTGCACTGCTTGTGTGTTATTTTTCACTTTATTGTATGAAGGCCTCAGGACGTAAAAGCTCTGCTGATTCACTGGAGAGCGCACGTGTTTGTGTGTGTGTGTGTGTTTGTGTGTACATTCATCTTTATATCATTGTGATGATATTTTCTCTAAATATCTTTGTTGAGACACAGCATGTTTTAAGTCACTGTGAGCGTCTGTGTGTGTGTGTGTGTGTGTGTGTGTGTGTGTGTGTGTGTGTTTGTGCGTGTGGCTTGGACACGCTGCGTTTGTGTGTGTCTGTATGTGTGTGTTTATCTGCCGGAGCTTGTGTGTGTATGTGCATGGGCAATGCTGCAGACAATTCGCTTCGTTAGGCCAAATGCTACGTGACAGTTGTGGAACAGTCTGCAAGCTATTTAAGGCTCTCCTCGCTACACACACACACACACACACACACACACACACACACACACACACACACACACACACACACACACACACACACACACACACACACACACACACACACACGCACACACGCACACACGCACATGCCACGCACACACACACACACACACACACGTACCAACCTTTGCTCCTACAAACCTTGTCCTCCAAACAAAAACAAAAAAAAGCAACATTCTGTTCTTATGCCTTTTGCAGTCTAAAATAACTTTTAGCTGTAATCTTGTTTCATAGAACAGTAAATTAAATTTACCTGCCGTCAAGGACAAGGACATTTAGTTTTTTCACTAAGAAATGACTGTAATCATGTTGTTCAAGCGGCTGGGAGAGATAGAGAGACCACCACCCTTGTGTCATGTTCTGTTTAGTTTGTCATGAATTTCAGTATTTTCTAGTTCATGGCCAATTTGAAAACTTTCCTGTTGGCTCGAGGTCAATTCTTCAGAGAATATCGTGCAGCGTTCTCACATCAGCTCTCTCGGACATGCAGCAGAAAAAATACTAGGGGGTCTGACGGGAGAAACTCCGGGTGAAGCCCGAGTGAAATATTTGGTGATTTGCGTCCACACATGCAGCTCCTCGGGGAAATATCAGGAGTCTTCCAGGAGTTTTCTGCTAGTGTGAAAGTCTTATTAATGAGATCTTTGATCTAAACTTCTGTCTGTCTTCCATCAGTCCACCATGTGAATGACGACATCTCCCTTAAGTGGTTTGTGTATCCTGGGGGAAACATTCATTTGACAGGCTGCTGGGGGTAAGTCAAGTACTCAGTTGATGGGCCTTCCTACAAACATGAAGCATGTGTACTGCATGTGTACAGTACTAATGCACATGTATGTGCACACACTAAGAAAGGTACCACCTCCGCTTCATTTTCAGCCGATAGAAACCCTGAAGACGCTCTCTGGTTCGTTCTCTCTGCATTTCTCTCTCATTTGCAGTTCTTCATTCTCACTTCCTTCTTTCTCCACCTTCTTCTTCCTCTCGCTGACTTTTTCTCACGTCTCAAACTCCAGCTGGAGTGAGTTTGTAGCACTACTAATAGCTCTCATCTGGAAAAGAAAATGCTGGTTCTTAGTGTTGAGTAATCAGTGAAGGGTTTAAAATTGGAGCTGCTAAAGCATGCGGTTTCGGATGATGACGCCTGAAGCAAAACAACTGAGACTAATTATCTGACAATGACAAATACACTGTTCAGAGTTATCAGCCTGTTAAGATCCTACATTTATTTGGCTATGAAAGCAAAACATACTGAATCACTGCTAGGGATGTGCATGTGTAGTCAACTAAACGGTCAAACTTCATCAACCTCGCTACTCACCAGAATTACTGATCGGTATTAGTTAATATTTTTACATGTTGTCCATTGGTGCCCATCAAATGTTGTTCTCAAACTGCCATGCAGCCACCCTCCACTAGCTGGGGCTGTCATCATAGACTGGCGTTAGCTCTAATTAATGGTCCTGTTCTGCTGCTCTACTACCCAGATGTAAATAAGCACAGTGAACATATAGCATCCTGTAGGAGCGGTGCGGTTTGGCAGAATTTGATCTAGAAAATGGAGATTAAAATGTATTTATGCTGTTTCTACTTAAATTGACAATGCATAACCACATTCAGCACAGTCAAGTGGATGTGAACCTGCAAGGAGGTCTGAAGGTTGGCGGTGCTAGCACGTTAGCTAACGTTAGCCACATTTCTGCAAACCAAATTATATCGTCTACCTGACAATTTTGAATCAGTTCTGCTCAGTTTTGACCGTTTTCTGATTCTTTTTCTTACCGTTTGATGAGTCACTTAGTAATAAATACACGCCCAGCAATACTCTGAGACATTCATTCATGTCTAAATATGTACTCTTATCATCTTGACATATCACCCCTGTTTCAGGCCGCAGAGGAGGGAACGAAATGAAAGAGGACACCCATGCCTCAGCGCAGTGGGGGCCAAGTAGGGCGTAGCGGGAAATGGCCCGTGTCAGACACATTAATATCCTCAAATGTTCTCCTGGAAAGGGGCATCATTACGCCGCTCTGTCACCTTTGAATTCCTGCTCTCCTCAGCGATAGTGCTCACTCGTCCCCTCGTTCTCTGTCCTTCACCGTTAACACCTCGTGATGTCTGAGCGTCTCTCTCTGTTCTCCCCCTCCTCTCTGTGCTAAAGTCACTGAGCTAAATAGGTCAAAGTAAACACGGCTTAAAAACTGTGTGCTAGCGCATGGATGTTTTCATGTGTTTGTGTTTGAATATGTGCATGTATGTGCTACTTTATATTTCCCCAGGAGTGCTGACAAACAATTTATTTCAACACATTTCTTATCATCATTCTCTGTGTAATCAATGGCTTTTTCAAAATGTTAAAAATGCATTTACTTTTTTTCCTTCTTCAAAGTGACTTTCTGTGACTGTGATGACATTTCTTAAATTGACAAAACTCTATCAAAGTACTTGCTCATGAAATCTCTCTCGACTTCAGAGAGAGTCATGTTTATGCAACTTCAGGACGTAAACATCATTTGAACACTTCCTGATGTAGGACGCAGGATGATTCAATGTAGTCCAAAGTCATGTCCTGCACTTCTTCAACTGCTTCAGACAGCTGATGATGTGCATTCACGTACTTAAATCAGATGAAATAACTGGAGACATATGATTCAAAGTGAGCTATGAAAAGTTAATTGTATGGAGCATGTGTCCAACCCCTGAGCTCAAATTAAGATAGTGAAGAAGTTTAAAGTTGATCGTTCTGTCACACACAATTCATGGAGTACTGCACGATTCTCCCTGAAAATGTCACGTCTGTGAGCCGGTTTTGAAGGTCAGCCTCCGCTTTGAGTTTGTTGTTGTGTGTGTGTGTGTGTGTGTGTGTGTGTGTGTGCAAAATCTGTGTGTTACCATATCCACTGAAAGCCATGTGTGCATACTGATAACTAACCATGTATGAAGAGCTGTGTGCAGGTGATACTGCCATGCATTTGACTCTGTGATTGAGCAGAAAGTGTGTGACATTAACTGTGTGCACTGGCTCCCCCCCCCCCCCCGCTGTGTCATCCCAGGCGTGTGCATTAGTGTCAGTCTGACTCTGAGCAGTCTCAGCATGCTCACCTTGCGCTCATGGGGTGGAATTGACCTAACAGTCAGTCATTCAGGCTTTAGAGACGATCAATAACCCATCTCCGCATTTAAATGGGACTCACTAACTGATAATAGCTGCGGAGAAAGGAGAGCAAACACAGTACTTGAAGTATAACTCAGCTTCATTTGACCATTCTGGGTGAAGTCAGAGACGCTGATTATTACGTTAGGAGTCACAAAATGTCACTGAGTTATGGACACTTCACCTGCTTTCCAGATGTTATGACTCAAGAGGAGGGCTTTTGTTCAGGTTTTGTTACATAAAGTCAGGTTATTGTTCCTTTTCATTACGTAAAGTTACACCACATTCGACTGAACTTAAACTCTGGCAGGAGCTCATTCTCAGAGTGGACGATGTGAGACGGGTTGGATAATACTGTTGAACCTATCATGACAATAAAGAATCCAGAAACAAGGGGTCTGATGCATGACCGTTAGGGTTAAAATCTTTCACTTTCATGGCATGTCTGAAGCGTTTAAATTTCGCAGGTGTAAAAAAGTCAAAAGTTGAAAGAAATAAACAGTCCAAGTAAACAAGCGTTCCTTTTTCTGCAACATGAGGGGGAATCACAACAGTTGATGAAAACCAAACCTTTGGTGGTATAAACTTAAGTAAGCAGAAAAGGCACGCAGCTGCTGGTCAGAAGCTGTTTCAGCTGCATGCATGCTAGCTAAATATCTTCATTTCTGTCCAGGCATGATTACACGACCATGATCCCATAAGAGACAAGAGAGGAGTGGTTTTGACTTGAATTAGAGTCCTACTGCTGAAACATGAAAGAAACATTTTTGATAAAAAGTGCTCAAAATGTAAATCTCATGCGTGCCCACAGAGACCACAGCCGGTCTCTTTGGGGTTAAATTCCGCTCGCCGACCCTCTTGGCGTCTCTCTGAATTGTATTCTCACGTCATCGGAGAGAGCTTGCACGCGTGTGTGTTTGTGTCTATCCTGAGGCAGTGACCTTAATCTGAAGCACAAGGGTGACACAGGCGGACGGACACCAGACAGCTACAGAGACGACCTCGTGCATCAACTCATGAATGCACACAAACATTAACACAAACACTCCTCCGTGTTCGTCCTTACCTCCGGTGCGATGTAGTCTGGAGTACCGCAGAAGGTGCGTGTGGACACTCCCTCCACCATGTTCTCTTTGCACATGCCGAAGTCAGCGATCTTTATGTGTCCCTCTGAGTCCAGCATCACGTTGTCCAACTTTAGATCCCTGAAGGAGCACAGAAACATTCAAATATCACTAAGGATGTGGCTTAAATGTAGCTTCAGCAGGCCAGCCGCCTTCACTCTCTGTAATGCTCACTTTATTAATTAAAAAAAATATGTATCCCAATTTAAAGGGTACATTATGACAAATCCACTTGTACAGTGTTTCTGAACATATATTTGGGTAACCTGAGTGTCTACAGACCCACAAAATGTGAAATAAACCCATCCAGTCCTTTGTTTGTGGTCTGCATAAGTCTTACAACACACAGAAAAATGCTCCGTTTCTAATGTGCTCTCCTTGTGAGCAAACTCACAGTGGGATTCTGGTAAAAAAACAAAATCCCCTCCCCTCCCCTGGTATCTCCACCCATGGGTTACGCCCCCAGACTTGAACAAAACTGTTGCGCATGTCTGCCATTTTTATTTTCGCTAATGAAGGAGTGATGTCTACTGGGAAAACTCAGCGGGGGCTCATTGCATTTAAAGAGACACACACACCAAAACGGAGCGTTCTGAAAGAGCTGGTTTATACAGGGTCACAAACCTCCTCTGGTGCTTGATTCATGTTATATTCTGACCAAAGCACAGATGTTTCATTTAGACCACAGGGGACTGTTTGAAAAAATAAAAAGGGTAATATGTCCTCTTTAAAGTATTTAGGTGATTTGAAGACAGAGCTAAAGAAACTCTACACCACGTGTCTGAGCTTTAACTAGAGGCTGACTCTTTACTGGATCACCTGCAGAAAAGCATCTTTTTTATTATTTAACAACATTTTTAACGGTGGGTATTTAAAACGCAGAAACAAAATGTAGAGAACAAGCGTGCAATACACATTGGATATGTTAGTCCATAGTCACCTGTATATGATGCCTTTGAGGTGCAGGAAGAAGAGACCAACAGCGATCTCTGCTGCATAGAACCTGCAACAACAACCACACAACACAAGAAGACAAAAATCAGATAAATCAAACATTTTTTTTTACACAATTGCCATTTCATCCTTGATGCTAATGCTTGACATACGTGCAGCAGAAGTAATAAAGCTAGACTTTTTTTTAACATAATTACAATAGGACGTTTGATTTATCTTAATTTAAAAATGAAAGTCTGTCTCTCTTCTGCAGTTGAAAATAAATCGATTTAGCTGCTGATATAATGGCTTACACTGCCTGAGGCTCCTTGAACTTGCCCACTTGTTGGATATGATACATGAGGTCTCCTCCGTTCACATACTCCATGACAAAATAGAGACGGTCCTGTTGTGGGAGAAACAGACATAATAGAGGAGAGGGGGTTAAGGATGGAGGGGGCACAGGTCGGGGAAAGAAGAGAAAAATTGAATTACACAGCACAACGGATTTCTGCCCCCTGACGGGCCTTGAAACATAAAGATTCACTTCAGTTTTGCCTCTCCTAACCTCGCCGCCTGAGGCCTTTCAGCGCTCCTGCTACACTTTCCATGACAAGGTGACCTAAAGCGCCGACAACAAAGTGCTTCATGGAAAAATGAAAACACTCAACACAGACATCTGTCAGGATGGATTCTCTTTGGCTAACAGCGCTGGTTCCTTACAGCACATGACAAGTCTGGCCCGACGCAAGGCCAGCTGTATTTGACAATCCCTTAATGGCAAAACAAAAGAAGAAGAAAAGACACATGGGGACAGAGTACTGGAGGCTGAGCTGACCTCAGACCAGGTTCACAGCAGATCTGAAACAAGTCATCAAAATGTATGATGACTTTTTGATACCACGTGTTTCAACACGGTACAATCTCAATATTTTAATGACGGACAGTATGATAAAGTTAAGAAGCTTTAAAAAAAGACTACAGATAGAAATAAAGAGAGAGAGAGAGAGAGAGAGAGAGAGACATCTGTGGTGGTCCATTCAAATTCACAGGTCTGTCATTCTCAGATTCTGATGTCTCTCAAGTTCTTTTGACATCTTATAAAGAAGCAAAAGTTACGTTGACATCTCTTAAAAGGAACATATTCTGAAAAAATCCACTTCTACAGTGTTTTTGAACATATATTTGGGTAACCTGAGTGTCTACTGACCCACAAAATGTGAAATAAACACATCCAGTCCTTTGTTTGTGGTCTGCATAAGTCTTACAACACAGAGAAAAATGCTCCGTTTCTAATGTGCTCTCCTTGTGATGTCACAGTGGGATTCTGGTAAAAAAAAAATCCTCCCCTCCCCTGGTATCTCCACCCATGGGCTACACCCCCAGACTAGAGCAAAACTTTTGCGCAGGTCCACCATTTTTATTCTCGCTTCAGGGGTGTGATGTCTCATTGCATTTAAAGAGACACACACACCAAAACGGAGCGTTCTGAGAGAGCTGGTTCATACAGGGTCACAAACCTCCTCTGGCGCTTGATTCATGTTATATTTTGACCAAAGCACAGCACAGATATTTCATTTAGATCACAGGGGACTGTTTGAAAAGGTGGAGAAGGGGCATAATATGTCCTCTTAACATAAAGACAGAGAGCAGAGGAGGTAGCACTGTCTACATTGCACAAATACACTGGCGACTTCAGTACTGAATTGTTTGTGCATTTTGTTTGATCGCATGTTTGATTAAAAAAACGCAATCATGAGTGCATGTTTCTTGGCTCGTACAGTACGTGCCCTCAGGTTGTGTTGTCTGGCCCTCTCATGACTCAGAGTAAATAAATAAATGCAACACACACACACAAGACTTTCTAATTCGGGTTTGTTTGTTCTCTTTTCTCCTTTTTTTAACAGCACTTGTCATGCACGTCCTTGTCTGCTCTCTAAAAAACATTTAGACTGGTGAATTTATCAAACCTGACCCTGCGTGAGGTGACCTGGTGTGTTTTCAAGGAGATTTTTAATTTAGCCTACCACAGTCTGGAAGCACGAGTGCAGAAATGTGAGGAAAGGCGGCTTGTCCTGCTGGGCCAGGACCCTCTTCTCCACCATGGTGCACTCCACGTCATCGTCCTGGATCACCACGTCCTTCTTCAGGATCTTTATGGCGTACAGCTCCTCAGTGGTCTTCATCTCAGCCAGCATCACCTACAGGGAGGCAGAAACAGGGGGGAGAGTAAGGTAGGAGAAGATCATTTATGTCAACCTTTACGCAGAGAAAATCCACTGACCTTGCCGAAGCTTCCTTTCCCCAGCACGGCCAGGAAGATGAAGTCGCTGAGCCTGACCTGGTCCAGGTTGTTGGAAGGTAGCAGACTGGAGTGTCCATTGTCCGTCTCAGTGATCGCCTTCTTACCCGGGCCGAGCTTGGCTTTCTGCACTCAGGGCACAAACGGTCTTATGTGAGAGCAATAACGACTAACAAACATAAATATAAGCTGCACTGTGTAGCTCATATTAGGTAACTATTTCCTTAAAGCTGACCTTTCGTTTGAGTACATGATATGACTAGAAATAAATGATTAGCTATGTTTATTTAAGATGCCTTTGCGTACGCATGAACATTTCATCATCTGAAGAATCATCGTCATCCTCTGCTCACACACTCACTCTGCTCATTTTCACCCTCACAGCCCAGATTCACTGATTGAGAAGCAGACTTTAAAATCAATGAGGTGAAATGAGACTTTTGGTGCCTTTGTGGAAAAAATGAACACAAATATGTCTCCATGAAAACAGTCAATTTAATCAAATGTACTTATTTGCAAGACTGGAAAACAATGCAGCAGGGGGCTGCCTGCAGATTTTGAAGACGGGAAAGCTAAATTATTTGAGAACAAAACCATCACTGAAAGCTACGGAAGCCCTAAGTGGACCATAAATATTAATCAACACAGTTTTTCCAGAGTCAATTCTGGTTGTTTTCTCAAGATCTTTTTTTTTTTTTGTCATTATCTTGAGATATCCAAATTATCTAAAGATCTTCTCAAAAAAGACCAGAGGGATCCTGCAGCAATAGCACTACTTAACAAAGCTAGCGCAAGAGGATGCACTTTAACCACGTCAGGATATTTTAAACTTTTGAATGTGTGTCTGTGAAAGGACTTTACCTGGACCTGATGTAATGTAACCTTGAGTTTGTACTGTCATGTGTTGTATGTATCTTTGCAGTACTGGATATCCTGTCTGAAGAACAAGTGTACCTTTCTGGTTACCCATAGAGAAACCTTGAACCTTGAAATGACTTGTTATCACAGGAGAAGAGTGAAATACAAAGTATGGATGTGTCTCGTCTTAGGGCTTCCATAGAAATCACAGTGCACATTATAATGTGTAGTAAAGAAAAAGTTAAATAGTGTATGTATTTCATTATTTCACTTGTTGACATCACTTAAACCTTAAAACTGCACTGGTGCTTTCACACTTGCACAAAACTCCTGAAAACTTCCTGAAGTTTTCGGGGTGAGGTGCATGTGTGAACGCAAACGGACTAATTTTTCACTCTTTCTTTACACAGAGTATTGCCTAACGGTATCCAGGTGGATTTTCTGATTGAAGTTGGGATGAGCTGATGTGAGAAGATGATGGCATTTAAATCCTAAGACCGGCACCCGACTAGACTGTTTGGAACGTATGATTAAACAGCTTTATTATGTTTCCTTTCCACCAGTTTGTTCTTCTCTGCTCTTTTGTTGATATTGTGATTGTGTCTAACTGCATGTAGCATTGGCACAAAAGGTTGTCATAGCGACCTTGTTGCTTCATCCACAACTTCCATTTCATTCTTTTTACATCATGTCTCACCTCCTGAGACATCCCAACTCTCCTGTCCAACAGGTAAAGAACCTGCTGTGAGGCGCATGTGTGAACAAACAGCTCAGAAAGATTTTTTTTCCCTGACTAACGCAAAGTTGTGAGAGAAATGCAGACAACAATGCCACACTGTGGCTTTGAGCTGCATTCATACAAGTCCTGACAAGTCTCTGTTTTACTCAATAATCCCTCCGTCATGCCAGAGTCATGCTTAATCTCGCAGCATGTCACGATGCTGCAACAAGCTTTCAAATTACAGTGCATTAAACTGAAAATTACACAACGTCATCGCTAAACAACAAACAAGTTTTTCTTTGAGTCTCTGCACGAGGATGCAACCGAGACTGCCATGTCCAGAATTCACACAACACAACTCCAAACTCATGCTGAACGTCAACATCACATCTGAAATCTACACCCACATGCTACACCACGTTAGCATTTAGCATGAACTAAAACTATAACAAATTGGTATCAAGTTTATTTTAAATAAATATGCTGACTGCTTTTTGGCCAGAAGAGCCGATAACAAATCTAGCCAATTAATGTCAAATTATTATGAAACATGAAATGTTGGAGGGAAAAGGGGATGTCAGATTCGTTCCGGATAAGCTGTCCATAAAGCTCATGCCCAAACAGGACAAAAAAAAGTTATCCAACAACGAGCTGAAACTGTCGACACTGTCACCTTTGCAGCAAATTCAGACTATTTCACACAGGAATCAAAGCTCATTAAAAAGAGACGACCAGTGCTGTAGTTTGGTTAATGGCATCGACCTTTAGAGAAACAGGAAGCAGAGCAGACGCAGCAGATCACAGCACACCTGTAAGCTTTAGCCAGTGAGAGAAGCCTGGCCGAGCTGAGCGAACAGCAACCTTACTTCCTTCCTTTAGGACGCACCTGATCAGAGTCTTCCACAAGCGCTTGGTCCTGAAACCACAGGGAGAAGGAGCCAAAGGGCCGACTCACTAAATGCACTTGACTTATGAGAAAAGGCCACAAAAGCTGACTGAGCGCGGACATTTATACACACACCGAGTAGAGGTCGATTAAAGGATTTCATCTCTAACACAGAGACACACACAGATAATATGAGTGTAATCATGGTTGTACACTCATTACTGTGCTTAAGACTTTGGATGCTTCATCGTGGACATGATCAAGAGAAAACCACTCTGGTAAAAATGTCAAGAGAAGTAAAACACAAAAAAACACAAATGAGAGCAGGAATGATCACAGTCTGAGGCCAGTGTGGGAACCAAATCTCTGAGTATGAATAAGAAGCAAGGTGACAATTTGTGTGGGTGGAAAAGAAAAAACCTGTTACCTCCAAAAAGCACAACGATGAAGGCCACCTGATTTACACACCCACACACTCACAAACACACACTAAGGCAGGAGGACTGTGGCTCATTGTTCCTGCAAAAAGTTGGGCAATGCATCTCAATTCACTGCTGACATCTAGTGGCCGCAAATGTTTCTTCTTTTCACTGCACAGACTGAAATCCAAACAAATGTTTTTGTCTCATTTCTAATCAGAAACATGTTGTTACACTTCCATTAAGTCACACTCACCTGTCCAGATACTCGTCTCTTTTCAAGATATAAAAAAGACAAAAAATAAGTTGTGCATTGTTTGAAATGAGAAGTAATATCTGCAAAGGCAGCAATAAATATTTACTGAACTGTCCAGAAATAAGAGAAGACGTACATGTCATCTCAAAACACTTAACATGTAAAATTTACCTTCTGCATATTCAGATATTTTTACTCATTGCAAGAAATGTGTGCCTCATGTTTAGGCTTATAATATATTAAAATAAGATGTTTATCTGGACTCGTCAGGTGAGTGAGTCTTATATTTAGTGTAACAACATATTTAAACTAGAAATGAGACTGTCTTCTAATCTGTTTTGGTCGTCTTGTTTCCAGGCAGAAGTAGAACAAGCCTAAACAAGCGTCGAGATCAGATAGAATAGACAAAAAAGAGGCTGTATACACACACAGGATACACCTGCAGTGAGACCAATGTTAACACACACACAGACACACACATGATGTCGACACACAGAGATTTACAGACGACACACACACACACAGAATACATCGAGACAAAACATGCAGACTAATGTGAAGCTGCGAAATGTGAACAACGCAGAGCCAAGATTTACTAACAAACTCCTGAGAGTAAAGAAGAATTAATCACCCTTTCCCAAGTTCTCTATGGTGAGTTTAAAGAATGACCTCGTTCCCTCAAAAGTTGGGATGTTGTGTAAAATGTAAATAAAACCAGAATGATCATTTTTGAAAAATTCAAACCCCATATCTAAATAACACAGCACAAATGTAAAGTAGAAAGTGAGACATGTCTTTCAATGATGCCAGCAACCCATTTCAAAAAAGTTGGGACAGGGTCATGTTGGGAACGCCATTGCTTCATAATTCTCCAAACATTTTCGATTGGTGACGAGTCAGGACTCCAGGACAGCCAGTTTATCACCTGGACTCTGTCACTTTAGCGCCATTCTGTCGTAACATGTAGAAGAATGCTGTTTGGTATCATCATGTTGAATTAACCTGTTGGCCTTCTCTGAAACAGAAACTATCTGTTTTGCAGCATATGGTTCAGCATTAATGGAGCCTTCACAAACGTGCAGGTTACCCTCGCCATGTGCACTAATGCTCCTCCACACCATCCCGGATGCTGACTTCTGAACTGAGCGCTGATAATAGGCCGGATGGTCTCTCTCCTCTTTAGTGCGGAGAACAGGGTGTCAAGGATTTCCAAACAGAAAGCCAAATTTTGATTCGTCAGACCTCAGGACAGTTTTCAAACTTCACCTCAGTCCTTTTGAAATAAACCTGGACCTAGAGAAGGTGGCTGTGTTTCTGGATCTGGTTCCTCTCAGCTTGGTAGAATTTTAGCTGTTCAGAGTCATGTCTGTTTTTAATGCAGGGCCGTCTGAGGGCCTGAAGATCACGCCCACTTTTTCTCTGAATCCTTAAATGATATGATGTTCTGTAGACGATGACATCCACAGATTATTTACAGATTCTCTCCTCTCCTCTCCTCTCCTCCCCTCTCCTCCCCTCTCATCTCCTCCCCTCTCCTATCCTCTCCTCCCCTCTCCTCCCATCTCCTCTCCTCTCATCTCCTCCCCTCTCCTCTCCTCTCATCTCCTCCCCTCTCCTCTCCTCTCCTCTCCTCCCCTCTCCTCTCCTCTCATCTCCTCCCCTCTCCTATCCTCTCCTCCCCTCTCCTCTCCTCCCCTCTCCTCTCATCTCCTCCCCTCCCCTCTCCTCTCCTCCCCTCTCCTCTCCTCCCCTCTCCTCTCCTCTCCTCTCATCTCCTCTCCTCTCCTCCCCTCTCATCTCCTCCCCTCTCCTATCCTCTCCTCCTAACTTCGTTCCTTCAGGTGCTTTCCAATCTTTGGTTGCCACTGTTCCAACTTTTTTTTTAAACTGATGGCATCTAATTAAAAGTTTCCAAAAACAAGGAAATTACTCAGTTTCAACATTTGATATGTTGTCTTTGTGCTGTTTTTCAATCACATATAGAGTTTCAATGTTTTGCAAATCATCCCATTCTGTTTGTATTTACATTTGACACAACTCTTCAACTTTATAGGGCGAAGGATTGTTCTACAGAGTAAGTCAATGAAGCAAACCTTCATTATTGTTAAAATTCAAAACGAGCAGCAAATACATGTACACACCGATTTTTATTATGATTTATTAAAACACTCAACCCTCAGCCAGGACAACCTGTTAGTAAATGAAATGTGTTTGCATCAGCTTGGAAAGACAATGGATCAGACACGAGGAGGGGTGAAGGAAGATGTTATCACAACAAGGAGAGAGAGAGGAAATAAGAGGAGAGGAGAGGAGAGGAGAGAAAACAAGAGAGGAGAGGACAGGAGACAAGATGAGAGGAAAGGAGAGGAAACAAGAGGAGAGGAGAGGAGACAAGAGGAGAGGAAACTAGAGGAGAGGAGAGGAGAGGAGCTACCTTTAGACTAAAGTTTATTTGGCAGTCCTGAGAGCAGGGGGGAGGGAGAAGAAGGGGAGAGAGAAACGTTTGCATTAAATATGAAAACGGGACACAGGATGAAGAAGCTTCTGTACAGTATAAGTCTCACCAATCACACAGGAGGGAGCAGGAGGCTAGGGGGAAGAAAAGGGAGAGAACCACAGAGGGGTTTATGAAGAAAAGAGGATATCAAACTCAGGCCATAGAGTTATAGTTAAGAATTGAATTTGTAGTTTTATATGTAATGTAGAGAGCTGTGAAGTCGTCCATGTTTTCACGACGCACAACCAGTTTGCCGCTTGCTAACTTGTTAGCATCGCCACCTGTCATAGCTGAGTCGTGCATACTTCCATCAATAAATCAATTCTCCCTGGGCGCTATAAGAACAAGGACGAGGAAAGTTGTCCAGTTAAACGACCTAATCAAGCTTTAGCTGTAGCACGACTTTAATATGCATGTAAACGTTCTAATTGACTTGTTATTGACACATGGCACACAACATCCTGTGTTCGTTGACCCATCCTTTGCTCTGACCTAACAACATATGTACGTACCCGTTCTATTAATAGACACGGTCAAGTTTACACTGGAGTTAGTAGTTTGCCTGGTGTGTCGTGCGTCTGAATGAGGCACCATGGACTGGGAATAAATGGCGATATTAAACAAGGTGCAAATGAGAATTGGCTGACTTTATATATGGACTGTATGTCTTAGAAAACTAACCAGTGATAGGATATCGACCTATCTCTATCCTTCCCTTTTTAAAACTGAACATTCAGTTATAACTAATTGGCATTTCTGTGTAATAATAGGGACAGCATGTCTCCATACGTTTTTAAAATGTATAAAATGAAGCCAAAATACCCCCGTGGCAGGCGCTTACATATTGCACTGGTGACAAAATTTGAACATGGGCAGAAGCTGGTAGAACAGCAGAATTGAAGCCACGCCCCTTTGTTAGGGTAAGCAAACACTAAACTAACTGCATACCTACAGAGTGGGTACAGTCCACAGGAGAACAGATTCATGTGACTTTCTGATATCCACCTTTCCAGAAAGTTCAATAACTGTGTTGTTAGTTTTAATTTCGTTTACGCTTCCTCCTCTACTCTGATAATTCAGTTGGGAAGCCGCAAGGAGTCGCATTTTTCAACAGAGCTGTCAATCGTGACGTCATTCCCGCCCTTTTTAAAACAATTAAAAACCAGACTACTCAGAAGAATGAACATCTGGACATAAACATGATACCAACTATCATGACAGACTTCAGGTTGAATTATTTGACATGTATTTTAGCTTTATAGTTTGACCCTTTTCCCATCTGTTTACACAGAGGAGGCAGATTATGACCTATACTTCAGCCAGTCAGCAGGGGGAGCTCTTAATGTTTTGGCTTCTCTCCCAGGCTGCTGTTACTATGTCAATCTTAATATACATTTTTTTTTCTTTTTAAGATTTATTTTGGGCATTTTCTGCCTTTATTGGAGAGATATGACAGTGGATAGAGTTGGAAATCAGGGAGAGAGAGAGTGGGGAACAACATGTGGGAAAGGAGCCACAGGTGGGATCCACAGCCTCCACACCAACCACCACGTCACCAGCACCCCTTAATATACAATTCATGATTCAAACTAAGGAGAGCCCAGACTTCCTCGTAAAATAAATGTTGGAAAATAACCGTTAAATAAAACTAACTAATGAGGGGTGGAGATGGGCTAACGGTTAGGTCACGTCCCATGTATGGAGGTCATAGTCCTCTAAGTGGGTTCAAGTCCGACCCGTGGCTCCTCACATGTCATTCCCAACTCTCTCTCCCTGGTTTCCTTCTTCAGCAAAAAGCCCCCTCCCCCCCAAAGAAACCAACAACAACTGATTAGACGATTAAAGGACTCGTTTCTGTGTGTAGCAGGAAATCATGTTTAAAATATTTTTTCCTGTGGGAAACCTTGGCTCCTACTGAGATGCCGACAATCAGAGGAGCACAGACAGAGCTGCTCAGCTGTCAGGAGGGAAAAGTAAAGGAAGAAGCAGGTCACCTCCTCTCATCAGTGATCTCTGCTGGAAGCAGTCAAGTTCAATGTGTGAGTGTGAATGTTTGAAGGTGTGTGTTTTGGTGGCATTTAAGAAGTGACAGTTTATTATTTGAGGACTTAAGAAAGTGAAATAGTTTTGATGAAAGTCGTTTTCACTCAATGATGAGCATCATTACACTTCATTACTATTACCATAGTTTAAATTATGTTGGATCCTCATTAGGCAGTATCTAAACCTCTGTTAAATGTTGAGAAAGTACAATAAGACCTGCACAGCGTACCGTGAAGGCAGAGCTTTGGGTTTGTCAAATTAATAAATATAAACATAACGCATCATGACATTTGTCTTGCTCATAGCAGTTTCCAAAATGTAAAGCATAATAGTGATTAATAAAAAAGTTATGCAAGGTTACTCCTAAATTTTTTTAACTTTAACTTTTTGAGCTATGGCTGGGGGAGCCAATGTGTGAACGCAGCGGGTAAGAGTCTGAAAAATTCACCGCAACCAGTTCTTCAAGCACAAAATGTCTCCCTCAACAGCTTGTTACCCTGCTGAGGTTTAGCTTGAACTCCCAGAGCATTAAAGCTCCTGTGAGGAGTGTTTACTTTAAGATGATTTTGGCACCCCATATATATATCTATATATATATATGATATCTCTTGTGTCCTTGCTAATCCTCTCCAGTATATGTGTAGGCATTTTTTTCTGACAAAGGAAAATCTCATTGTAATTTCTCTTACGTCTCATTCATTGAGCATATCTGCTGTGTCGGCTGTTTTTACACCGTGCTGTTAATGGTGCCTTCTGACGCCTACCACAAAACAACTGTTTCAGCCTTTAAAAAATACAGTAAGGAGTACTTTATCTTGTTGCTGATGGTCATGTTTGCTTTTGTAGCTGATAAAGAGTAATCACTATGATTATCAGTCTGTTTCATAACCAGTTAAAAACTCCTCACAGTAGCTTTAAGGGGCGGATAAGACTGTTGTTTCTGTGGATGACAACTACTAACAAATAGTTCTCTCTCCCTCTCTCTCTCGCTCCTTTGTCATGTTTATAAAAACATCAAAACGTCATATTCTTTTCTTTATTACAAATGTGGCAATTAAAAGTAAAATATAATGCTATCCTTATCATTTTTCTTGTTTTAAAATAAGATGCATCATGAATAGTATCTCAGTATAAGAAATCCAAGAAGTGGTTTTCAGAGAAAATGTAGACTAAAAGGAAGAAAGCTGTTGTTGACTGAGGGTGTTGTCACTTTAGGCACGATTGTTAAGTCGTCTGTGTTCACATTAGTATCATCGTTCGGTACCTGAGTACACTTGTGTATGTACACAGTCCGATCCAGCAGGTGGCAGTATGCAACTCGCAGACTGAGTCCATCCTGGTAACTGTGGATGTTTTTGTTATTTCTGAGACACCAACAACGACCCTCTTCCTGCTTCATCATCTACCGTGCAGTTTGAGCACGGTTGCGTTCAAATCTCCTGCGGACCGTACTCGAGTACACATGAATCATGCCCGAGACCACCTCTTCAAGTGGACTTGGACATGGTACCCAAGTGCAATACGAGTACGGTACCTTTGTGTTCACACTGATCAAATGAACCGGACTATGGGGACAAGCATAGTTGGATCTGGGCCCTCAAAATAGGGATATGTATGGAATGCATTGGGTGAAGTGCATTGATTCATAACAATGTTGAATCACTGGGATGTCAGAACAAAATGCCAACATTTTGCGACTACACAAGACAAGCTGTACATGTAGAAGTGAACTGTCAGAGTGCAAAGAGATCACAACCCCGAGGAGGGCTTTGAAAACTGCAGCGGTCACTCCATCATTTTTAGCAGCTGTGTGTAAGGAGAATAGTTTGTTTTTGAGCTGAGAATAGGTGGAACAGCTGTGGACACACTTACCCATTTATAGTTAATTAAGAGAGAACATCTGGATTGATTTTAGGTAGTTCAACAAAGTTAGGTTGATTTTAAAACTCCTGTAATCCTGGCAAGGCTTTAGTCAACTACAATGACTCAGCATTTCTTAAAAACTGCCTGATAGTTTTTATGCTTTCTACTAGAAAAGTTGCATTCATGGTGAATGGTGTAGATCAATATTACAAGCATTAACATGGAGTTAAAACAAAGTCAAACCAATGTAATATTTGTTATATGCTTGGATGTTGTAAACACTCCAGACGAGACATTAAGTCAGTTATTCAATTCAGGAAACGGATGAAAAAGGTGATTGTTTCAGCGCCATCCTCACCTCAAATTTCTGCCTTAGTTCCTCGTTGCCGTCGTCCTCCTCTGAGATGGGAACATTGTAGTACTCGCCCTCTTCCTGGCACAATAACTTATACCTGGAGGGGAGAGAAAGAGGAATTATTGAGATTTTTTCATCTACCTCTCCTTCTTCTACTCCATTATATTATCTTCATTTTTTATTAATCTTAAAAGACTGTTCATGGACATTGTTAACAATGCACCAACAGTCTTTTGTATGTTAATAGGCTGAGGTGCGCTGAACATAAAAATAAATTACCTGACAGAAACTGGAGCTATTGATGTTATAAAAAATTTAATAGTACCGAGAAGAAAGAGGAATCTGAACTCCTTGGTGGAGTAAAACATCTGTTATCATTTCAAACTGGAAACTTCAGCCTCGTTCATAGCACACTGGTTGATTTCAAACAAAGCATGAGGGCCAATAAAAAGTGAGCGTTACCAGCCGCAGACTGGAGCCTTCATGAGCTCTGATACTCCAAAGGACAGAGATCCCATAAAGTCATTCCTGGTGGTCCGGTCCCAGTCCCACACCTCCACCGACAGCCTGCGGTCCTTATCTGAGGGCTTCAGCTTGCTATACAACACAAACAGATGGTATACATCCTTTCTATATGTGAACGACTGAATCATAAAAACACTGAATGAAATTAACTTGAGACTTAAAGAAATAGTTATGTTTCAGTGTTAAAATGAATCCATACATAGATAAGACATGGATGGATGGATGGATAGATGGCTAGAGGGATATGAGGGTGGACAATTGAATGGATGGATGAATGGATGGAAAAATGGGTTGTATTGATGGATGATGGATATACAGGAGGGTGGATGCATGGATGGATAGAGGGATGATGGATGGATGGACGGACAATTGGATGGATGGATGGAGGGATATGTGGGTGGACAATTGGGTGGATGTGGATGGATGGATAGAGGGGTGGACAGACAGACAGACAGTCAGGCAGGCTGACTGACTGACTGACTGACTGACTGTAGATAAGTGACACAAGCAACCCGTCCGTACGAGTATGTAGTTGTTTGACTTGTTTCTGATAACAACAGGTAAAATACTCACAAATTAAAAGTCTCGTTCCATTTGGGGTTGAGGTTGGAGCGGATGGTTTTGGTCTTCTGCTTGGTCTCGTTTTTGGGGTCAGGTATGAGCTTGAGCTTCACATACGGATCAGACAGGCCATTGGGATCCATGGGGATCAGGTTTATTCCTTCAAGTACTGAGACAAAGAAAAGGGAAAAAATATTTTATTAGATGGCCTCTAAAGATACCTAACATACAATCAAAAATCAATACAACTATGGACAATTATAAATGACAAAATATATAGAGATACTCATCTTCTAACCAGCAGAGGGCGCTATCTGCTTTTGGATACATTCCCATTGATCGGTGACACAGGTTCACAACATGATAATCCAAAAGTATTTTTCCCCCTAAACTGTGAACCTAGTTCATTTCACACCTCGACAATATAGAGAGCTAATAACTACTGTACAGCTAACAGAGTGATTTACAAACAAACCTCTTTGAAACAGTAAAATAAATGATCTTCAGTCATAACTGAAAACCTAATTCATGTTCTCTGTAGTCTTCATAATACAAACCACTTGGTCAGGGGGAAAAAAAGCTTTCTTCTAAGCAACAGGTGAAGATCAATAGAATAAATTGCTGGTGTTCAGGATCAAACAGAGAGTCACAGCCTCTGAGGATTGTTATGGTGCTGATTCATGCAGTATATGGAGCAAATACAGGAAGTGTTATGATAGCAGTGATTCAAAATTGCAGGCTGTGTCTCGCTTAAGTAGGCGAAGGCTCTCGTCTTATCCTCCTGTATTTAGCTGCTCAGTAAACAAGGGCTCACCAGGGACATTAGCACTCCATTAGCCCTGAGCATTGGAGCATTGCCAGACCTGAGATACACTACAGCACACACATTCACACATATAAACACATCCTTGCGAACACTCAGACGTACACACAGTCACAAACACACATGCTGTGTTTATCCCGGTAGGTGCCGTGTGACTGCCTGCCTTGCTTGGCTAAACCTCGTCCCCAAGAGACCCCAGGCATCCCTCCATGTGGTCCTGTCAGTCACACGACAATGGACAGTACACACAGTAGCATAGATGCTGACTGACCTTTGACCTGGAGAGTAATGCACTAAGCCAGTATGCTTAACCCACTGTCTTAGCTGTATTGTTATACTGACATACAGTCTTGATGGGATCAGGAGGGATAAATAAAAAAAACAAATGAGGGATTGTCACCACTATGTTAACATAGTGCCTAATGCAAAGAGCAAAGAGCCAGTCATTTGGGGGTTATTTTCTGTTGACATCATGATTAAGCAGTACATGAACAACATGACTAGCGCAGAGGATTAGAGGGTAAAAAGAGCTTTGGAAAGTGGCGGCCATAACGGAACGGCTTTTTGATTTTCTATCTTTTCAAAATGGCGCATGTTTAAATCACCTGACAGCCACAAAAAACTGAGATATTGAGAAGTTTTAGGCACTTGTGACCCTTGCACAGTACACGAGCATTAAGTCGCTTAAACAGTCAAAACATCACCCTCGCTTATTGGTATCATAATTACTAGTCATTTAATAAATTATTAATATGGTGGCCCTTGCTGCTGGTCAAATGTTATGCTCAAACTGCAACGCAGCCCCCCAGGTGTTGCCATAAACTGTCTGTAGCTCCAACTAATGAGCCCTTTCCTCTGGCTCTACAACCTGGATGTAAACAAGCACAGTGACGGAAAGCATCTTGTAGGGGCAGTGCATCTGGCAGGATTTTGATCGCGATAATTGAGGTAAAATGTACATACAGTAAGCTGTGCCAGGTCAAACTGGTCAAATTGACAGGAGAAATGTGTAACCACATGTAGCATAGGAAGGACTAAAGGTAGGCGGTGCTAGCCCTGCTAACCTTAAAGCCTCACTAATAGAATTACATTGTTTTCTGAGTGTTTTTAATTTTGACTAGTGTGAGTCTTAAATATCCTTTTAACTGACAAGGAAACAAGTGGCTTGAACTTCCCTACATAAAACTGCTTAGTTTGGGAGTTAGCCACTACCTGGCTAAGATCTACTGTCACTAACTTTGTGTTTCAAGATTCAAATACAGAGGAGTAAATTCCTTGCTAACGTAATGTTACAAGGAAGTGGTTACATTCTAGCATTAGCTGTTGTCTTAGTGTGAGCTGATATTTGCAATTTATTGGCTAATTTTAGTATAGCTAGAAGTCTCTTTAAGTATTAGTATGGTTTCAGGAAGCAAACAAAACAAATTCTTTGCTATCATTATGTTTGCTTTAGAGTGGTCGTATGCTAACAACGGCTGATTTCTAAAGCTAGCTAGGAAGTTTTCAAAAATGCTATCATTCAGCCACTTACTTTAGTATAACTTAAGAACCTGCTTAAAGCTCAAACTCTGACAGTGTCGGGTAATGGGGAACTGACTCGGACTCGACTCTGACTCTAGCACTAAAACTCGGGACATCACTCAGATTCAAGGTTTGGTGAGACCACAACACTGAATATGAAATGAAACAAGTATGATGTGATTCTATGGTCTGATTTCTGTTAAATTGGACAAAATGTAATGTATTTAGCGCAGGGTGAGATAAAAGCTCACAGAAAACATACTTTATATTTGAACCCTTTGTTATTCTTTACAGCAGCGGTGAAATCTTTCATGTCTAAGTGGCGTCATTTGATTCTCTGTGGGGTGTCATCGATTTAATGCAATGCTTCTTTAATGAACTAGGACTGTTTCTTGCTTTCATTCTCAGCATCTGTGTTGGAGGATTTGAGCTTGAGGGAAGTTACCAAGGTGTGAAGTTTGATGCGTGTTGGAGTGAGCTGCTGAGGAGTGCACAAACACACTCTGTGAGAGAAAGGAGAGAGACGGAGACTTGTGAAGAGAGAGACCGACAGTTTACAGAAGAAGCTCGAGGTGTGGGAAGGTATCGAGCGATCCTGAGCTGGCAGCACTCTGCTTTCTCAGAAATCCAATGGAGAAGTGTAAAAAACCTGTCTGCAGGCACCGAAGAAGAACACTCTGTGTCAGAGAATGGAGGACTGGAACGGGAAATCGACTGTTTTAAGCGGATTTTTTAGACATTCAGATAAAATACAGAATACCAAATAATGCCTGATCTCCTTGAACCCCGTCTCTACCAGTTTCCTGCACTATGCCAAAGTTAAAATATAGCCTAGTTCAAACATGAATTCAAATTTAGGTTTGGCTACTATCATTTAAGTGTTGCACCAGCTGAGATAGTTCCAACGTATCTTGCACCGAGCTCCTAGTAGGTGTAAAATCATCTGTTGAATCGGTTGTCATGGTGATGGTTTTGAAAGGTGGAATAACTTGGAGGATGAGGAGGAGCAGAGGGTTTTACCGACTGCTTGGTGTCCTCAGCGTGTTCTTCGTAATAGATTACATCCCTCAGAATTGTATGTCGCCTTTTTAGTACTCCTGCTTTTGTTTTCCACAAGAGAATATTATTTTATCCACACAAGCCTCATGTCTGCAACAATATTTTTGGTTAATTTGGATTTTTTGCGCTCTACTAGTTAAGATGAACTTGAGGTCTCTGTGGTGGGTAAAGAATAACACAAAAACAACTACAACACTGAAACTAACCAGTCTCAGTGTTGGGTTTAGTCTGGAATCAAACTTAAAGGTCCAATCAGTAAGATGTGTAGTGATTGATATGATAAAGTGATCTTACTATATGATCAGACATTAAGGAAACATGCTATGTTGAAGTGCTGGCTTCTCTGACAACAATGCAGCAGCCAGTATGTCCTCCTTCTAACTTTAGATTCTGGTCCTGAATGATCTGGATTTGTTTGGACCAGAGAAGGTAGGCGGTTTTAAGGCACCCCCACATGGCTGTTTTGGATGCCCCTCGGTTTGCCAGATATGAGACCAGTTATCAGGTCAAACCAACAGGTGTTGCAGCGATGGAAGCGGGCAAGAGAACTGGTTCAGATAGAAGTGATTGTACCCGACCTAAAAAGCCTCTGCATGTTTCTAATAAGCTCCACGAGCAGAAACGTGCTCAAACTAGGATCAATATTGGAGATGCTTTTGAAAAATGGAGAGAGGTTAGAACACAGAAAGGTTTACAGACCGATGCAGAGCTGGCTAAACACTGAAGCTTCAGTGTCCACCACATGGCAACCTGCGTGAGCATCAACTCTAGAGAGGAGGGGGGGAGAGACAGCTCTCTACAATGTTTTGAATTTAGACTGCAGTACCCATTTGAAACACTAGGTGCCAGAGCTACATATTGCTCCTTTAAGACAGAGCTCATTAGGAGCTGGTGCAACAGACCACTGTTCTGTATATAACAGCAGATTGTCCATACAGTCTGTACTGAGAAGAGGTCAGACCTGTGGGATAAAGTGTGCTCTATCCCAAAAAGAAACAGCTGGCTGCTGAATACTTTGTTGTATTTTAGAAGCAATGATTTTAATTGTGACTCTGAGTACTCCTACAGGATGCACAATGCTGCATTTAAACCTGACAGACTTAAATTGTGTGAGGAAATAATCTACATGGACAAATCCAAAACTTACTTTTCACGGCAGAGTGAAGTTACAGTATGTGACTTTTTCTCTTCTGCATTGTAAAGGTCATGTTTTGAATATTTCTTCTGCTTACAGTACACATGCAAAATCACAGCAGCACCAAACAGACTCACAAAGCAGTTTTGACCAGCAACTTGTGCTTGTGCATCGGTGAATGGTATAAAATCAGTGGTCAAGGGGTATGTAACATAATTTCTGAATGTATAGTCATTTTCAGAGGCAAAGTTCTTGTTCAGAAATAATCGACTTGTGTGGAATAATTTAGATTTTTAATCCAGATTTAAGAAATGAAATGTTGAATGTTACAAATGAAATGATATGAACTCAGATGAAGTGCTGGAAAATGGTCTCGCAAAAAAATGATTGAAATAAGAACTGAGAGGTTAAGAAAATGCATCAGATACGATAAGAAACGGTGTTGTCATTGTAAGCATGCACAGAATTTTGTTGTCAACAATCAGCCCAGCAGCTTTAGACAAGCTACAAATACCATTCTATTCAAATACCATTCTAAGATACAGAGATAAACAGAAGAACAAAAAAACACAGTACATAGAACATAGAGAAATTATGACTATAGCACATAATTCCCATGAAGGTATTAGTTGTATCATGTGGTAAAAGCTGCACTTAAGGTTAAGTTGTGTGATCATGGAGGAGAGCTGCTGCACACTGTAATCCCAGAGATGTCCTTTAGGGGGCTCTCTTGACTGTGTAGTTTAGCTTTGCTGGCACCATAAACTAATCCTTCTTATGTATTTACTTTAACTTCTATAAATGTGTCTGCAGCCCTTACTCCTTTTTGTGCTACAGAGAATAAAAGTTGTCTTTGGTTCAAAAGAATCCGGGTTAAAATAAGTCAAAAAGTCGACAATGCTTCTGTTTATCTGTGTGCAAGTAGCTGTAGACACTCATGCATATGCAGCCACCAACACACACACACACACACACACACACACACACACACACACACACACACACACACACACACACACACACACACACACACACACACACACACACACACACACACAAGTAGTGTGTGTGTATGTGTGTGTGTGCTGGGGCTGTGTGGTTGCCTGGATACAAGTCCTCACAAGTATCTTGGCTTGCATTTAAACAAGACAAAAATGGTTCTGTTTCCAAAAAGAAACAACTTTTTGAACTTTGTTTTATCAAACTGTGCTCTGACTAAAACTGGAAGCCTGAAAAAAAAAACATCCGCCGACCTTCTGAGACTGCAGAAAAACTCTGAGCCAAGCTGAACTCCCACCAAAAGATTAAGTAAGGGATGTTTCAGGAGAGTTTCTTATCTCTGAAAATTCAAATAACAGATACAGCCAAGCTTTATTCAGGTTAATGAACTTACAGCAGCGTATCACTTTAACCTTTTGATAGGATATCAAACACTCACACCTGGACAATCAGATTTGATGGTTTTTACTATTGTTTAGTTTATCACAGTTCTGGAGCTGTAGACTGAAATCCAGTTGGATAAGAATTGAAATAAAAAGTACCTGTGCCTCTCTTTTTGCCTGCAGGAGTGCAGACTGGGTAGACACATAAAAAAAACCTGCAGGAGCTGTCTTAAAGGCCGTGATTTATTCCCATTTAGAAGAAAAAGAGGCCAGGCAAGAAGGAATGACAGCAGACGCATGAAAGGCAGAGAGTGCATATGTTAAAAATGGCCTGAAGGACAACATGCTGCGAAGAGGCAGCCGAGACAGGCTGCAAAGACAGACAGTGAATACCAATGACGGGATCTCTGGGAGACGGGCAACAGAGATCACAAAGTCACATAGCTCAGCTTTTCTTTGAGGTCCAAACACCAATAAACAGGGACAGAGACTGTTTGTGTGAGGCTGAATATTATAGAGGGAAACAACAAAAAGGAGAGGATGCCTTTGGGGTAATGAGAAAAGTCAAATCTCTTTTTAAACCTTTTTAACTGAAGGTGCATCGATCGACCTGCTGGTGACTGAAATTGGACGGTTTCCCGCCTGGTCCGCCGTGATCAGTGACGGACCGGTCCTCTCACATATATACAAGTCTCAGATTGACACACACGTTCTGCATGTTTCATTCCATGCTAACAGTAACACACACGCACACACACACACACAAGCTAACATGTCCGCAGCGTCCATCAGCAGAGGAGAAAAAGCACCGACCTCCTGCAGGATAAACAAAGACCATTTCCCTGCACTTCCTCCTCTTGCCTGAAAGTATCTCTCCCCGTTGCTCTCCAGTCCTGGGGGATCGCAGAACGTCATATATGATCTAATTCATATTCACGTAATATAGTCGTGCTGGGACACCTAAATGATAAAACCTCAGTGAGTGAGCGTGTGATTCAGAGGTCTGACCTGATGTGAGACGTATCACTCTGCAGGAAATATTAAAGATGAAACCTCTCAAGGTTGAAGCGAGAGAGAGGAAGGAGACTCCACACAAAAGGTGAATAAAGTAGTGACTGATTGTAGTTTTATGTCAGGTAATTCATAATTTCTTCAGGCGTAAGGTTCAGCTGAAGAGAGTGAAGAAGGAGACACGGTCATGTAACCTGGAGCAGTTTGAATCATATTACAGTAAGCCTCAGTTCTGCACACTATATGACCTCTTTGTGTTTTCTCTGACAGTTAAGTGAAAAACTCACCCACACTCATTCCTTCATCCAGACGAGAGCTCACTAAATATGTGAAACCATACACATGAACACACAGCGCCTTGTCTTCAGCTTACACCAGATGACCTGACCCCACCTCAAAAACGAGGTCGGCCATGTTTGTTCTTCACCTCCCTGTGCAAACAACGTCTCTGAACTTCATCCACCCTCCTCTCAGGGAAACACCGGGCTCCTTTGAACGCTTACTGCTCAGAGAAATAATCAATGTTACTGATCTATGTGGCTCGGTGCTTTACTGCACATTATTTAAAAAGCTGTAATTGGTTGTATTTGAAATCAAAATTTAAAAAATTACACTCTCTTTATCATCAACACAGTATTTGCTACGGAAGCCCTAAGCGGACATGCATCCAGACACTTTCTCTTGATCGCTAGTGCAACGCTGTTTCCCAAAAAGTTGGGACATTGTGAGAAACATAAATCTAAAAAAAGGATTTGATGATTTTCAAAATATTAAAACCCCATAGTTAAAAATAGCAAAACTTCAACTTTCAACTTTATTGTCCCAGAGGGGACCGTTTGGATTGATGGATTTGACTTCCTTCTAAAATCTATGCACATGTCCTTGGTGACATGTTGAAACTTTTCACAACACAAGGAAAGTGTTATATGTGCCCATTTTTTATTTGTTGCGAGCAAAATGTTTCAGAAAAGTTGGGACAGCGAAGGCACCATTGATGCTGAACTGCATGAAAAAGCTACATGTGTAGCAGATGAGCGGATTGTGAGAGCTGCATGCATTTTCTCTGTGTCCAGGCTTGGCTCGTTCAAAAAGGACGGAGGTGAAGTGGGAAACTCACCAGAGGTCTGACGATTAAAAATTTGACTTTCTGTTTGTGAAATCTTGGACCCCTTGTTCTCCTGGAGACCGTCCAGCTTGTTATTGGCGCTCAGTTCAAAAGTCAACATATATAGTGATGGAGGAGCATTAGTGCACATGAATGTTTGTTCAGGCTCTGTTAATGCTGAACGATATGTACAGGTTTAGGAGCAACATGTACTGCCAAATAGACAACTTCTATTTCAGGTAAGGCCTGTTTATTTCATCAAGACGATGCCAAACCACAACAGCATGGCTCTGAAGTAAAAGAGTCCGGATTATAATCGGGCCTTCCTTTTTTTATGACATTTTTTTTTGGCTTTGATGCCTTTATTTGGATAGGACAGGATGGAGCAGGAAATCAGGAGAGAGTGGAGGTTGATGTGGAGCCACAGGTCGGACCTGACCATCTGCTTGAAGGAGCTGTAGCCTCCATACATGGGGCGCTACCTAACCGCCCGCTAAAATAAGGAAGAATTGTAAAAACATTCGACTTCCAAAATCACAGAAACTCTTCTCCACAGTTCACAAAGACGAACAAAATGCCGTTAAGAGAAAAAGTAATGCAACAGAGCGGTAAACACGACCCTGTTCCAAATATTTTCAATGTGTTGCTGGCTTCATTTTCCCAAAGTTTCCCTCAGTTTAAACATCCTAACATGTTGTCTTTGTGTTATTTTCAATCGCATGCAGGGTTTTAATGTTAATGCAAATCGTCACATTCTCTTTTTGTTTACATTTTAGACATACAAAACTTATTTTTTTTTAAGTTTGGGTGTTACTTCTACTTGTTTTCTTGAGATACTGACCCACATTTCAGATTGTCTCTGGACAACAAAGGTGCTTTCCCTGTAATAATGGATTTATCTCAGTATCTTGATTAGTTGTGTGTCTTTTTTTTCTCAGAAAGAAAAACAGGACAATTTCCTTGAGATCTAGGAAAACAAAACCCTATTCTGTTCACTGTGATAGGCAGATCACAACATGCCACACTGCAACTCTAATGAGTTAAGCATCTTCTCATGTTTGTTTGTGCTTTTGCATGTCTGGGAATATCAGAAAAATAAGTCAAGATCTCAAGAAAGCATCAGAGAAATAATTCATTACCACAGGAAAACTAATTCAAATGTGTTGATGTATGTCCTCTTGGGGCTTCCGTACTTTTCTGAGAGATTACAGCTTCATCATGAGGAGACAGTTGGACAGTGGAGGAGCTCCAGAACATTAAACAGGAGACCGTGCTGTCGCTGCAGTGGGAAAGTTCTGGTGTTTGGTACCAACACGAGAGCTGTCAGCTGCTCCCTCTTCCCTCTGATTCACGGGGGAAATGTACAGCAGGATTTTCAGAGAATTCTCTCTCTTGGCAAGGACCTGTTGGCTCCTCTGCAGGGTGACTCAGACACTACATAGACATGGAAATGATGATGAAGAAAAGGCTGCGGAGTGGAAGCTGCCGCATTCAGATCACTGGGCAGTTATCATCAATTAGCAAAGCGCAGGCTGCATCCAAAACCCTCGAAGATTCCTCGACCCAACCCAGACTCTGCTTCCAGCGAGTCCTAGCATTTAGAGAGCCAACGGCGAAAGGCAGGAAGTCATTTCTGATTCAATGATTGGCCGACTCAATGAGAAACTTAGTGGAGATGAGGAGGAGACAAATGAACAGTGTCACTCTCTTGATCCAGAATTTGAAGATCTTTAAATCACAGAATTAAATAATTACATAACGTGGGCGGACTTTGACATTTCAATAATTCAGCTGATCAAAGAGGTCGGCTGAATGGGAAGAAGAGTTTCAAAAAAAGGAGAATGACCTGCAACACTGAGCACGACAAAGAGGAGCTGGAAATGATTTAAAAAAATTAGGGATTCACGATATATATTGGACCTGATCATTCATTGGCCGATATTAAAGATTTTATACGTTTTTATTATTCCCATAATGTCATTTTAACCAATTAAATCAACTGATAATATTGCTCATGTGGGGCTGGCGGGGGGGGGGGGGGGGGGGGGGGGGGGGGGGGGGGGTGTAAACATGCCAGTAGAATGATATGTGAAATCTCCCTGGGTAAATAAAACGCTGCAGTAACATGACTTATAGTTCAAAGTGCGGGTAACAAATGCGTTCCTTAGTCGTGATTTGACCGGGATTACATCATCAGTTGTTGCTTAGGATGGCAAGGCCTCCATCTTTCCTCTTACAAGGTCCCGGTGCAATCTCGGTCCAGGAAGCCATTAATGAAGCTCTTATGGTCAGGAACATCCTGATGCAGCCACGTTTCAGTGAAGCACATCCCGCTGTACTCCCCATACTCCCTCTGACTCCTTGCTAACTCGGTAATCCAATCCGTTTTATTAACAAAGAACCTCAGGTTGACCATGATGAGTAAGGAGAGACACGTCTTTAACTCCTCTCCATACGTCTTGTGTGTCTCACTCCCACTCTCTTCTCTCACAGCTTTTTTCCTCCCTTTTTGAACAATGAACTTTAACCATCATTCATGTCTTAAGCCCTACTTTGAGGAGTCTTTAGGTAGTCCATAACACAGGGAATTCTGTTCAGATGCCATATGTTCTTTACATTAATATATCGACATCTGGCACCTTCAGTTTGAAAACTGTACCACATAAATCATGACGACGATATATTACCGTACCAATATTTTGTCCCATCCAAATTTAATCTGGAGAAAAATGAGCACTAGTGGTTCTGCAAACTCGAGCAATGACGGCAATATGAAATGATTCATGTGCAAACATCTCTCTCACGTCCCCGTTCTTTATACACTGATTTATTGGAGCATCATCCGTCTTTTATTCCATCTGGAGTTTGAAACTTGACTCTACTCTCTGCAGATTTTTGTATGTAAGAGTTCAAGTCTGACGCTTGACTCTGCCTACAGTGAGCGCCTGAAAATAGCCTCAAAAAGAGTGAAGCTCAGGTGAAACCTTCGGTATGAAAATGTTCTGCAGCTGCACAGGGTATGGTACACAGGGCTTATTTCAGCA
>NC_083613.1:15230212-15232712 GCF_963584025.1 Labrus mixtus
GTAACCGTGGCAGCCCCTTTTTGTGCTTTTACAAAATGTCTGAAACAAGCGTGCGCACATTCAGGCAGAAAGGACAAGGCAAGGCAAAGAATGTTTTCTCGCATGTTGAACACACAAAAAAAAAAAACATGCTGCAGATTTAGGGGGAACTCTTTGTGGCTGCTTTTGGACCTGAACACCAAACACAACACCGTCCAGACTGCTGAGGGAGACTCAGACAAAGAGAAACTGGATGATGGTCATGTGGAAGAAACACTTGTGGCAGAGGAGGACAGAGAGAGAGAGAGAGCCCAGAGGAGGAGCCTAACGCTGAGGGGAGAGGGATTTTAACTGTCACCCACCGTGGGCTGGAGCATTTGGGATCCCAGAAAGAAACCAAGAAAGATGGGGGGAAAAGGAAAAAGCATTTTCACAGTTATTGAAGTGGTATTTCTAAGCAATAAGGAGGATTTTTATGTCTTTGAAAAACAAACATTATAGAATTGTCATTAATCTCAGTATATCTCATACAGAGAGTAATGAGATATTATAACTGCTTCTTTTTTTACAGTGAAGACACCCATTGTGAATAAATACCCACAAAACAAAACAAACTTGAGCTTGTATTGCGCTTTTCTAGTTTTCTGACAACTCAAAGCGCTTTTACACAACATGTCACACCTACACATTCACACACTGATGGCAGAGGCTGCTATGTCCATCAGAAGTCTAATCCTGTGGCGCTGGTGGCTCAGTGGTTATAGTGCGCACACCCCTTGCATGGAGACTATAGTCCTTCAGGCGGCCCAGGTTCAAATCCAACCTGTGGCTACTTTCCCGCATGTCATTCCCCACTCTCTCTCGCCCTGATTTCCGACTCCACTGTCCCGTCTCTCCAATAAAGGCAGAAAATGCCCAAAAATAAATCTTATGGATGTAACTACTCCATTCAAGCACATTTACACTCCGCCAATGAAGCATCGGGAACAACTTGGGGTTAAGTGTCTTGCCCAAGGACACAGGGGACATGTGGCTGCAGGAGCTGGGGATTGAACCCCCGACCTTCTGGTTGAGCGACAACAGACTCTTTCAATGAGCCATAGCCTCTCCAGAGATGACCTTTAGTTAAACTGGTCAGTGATATCTCCTAAACGTATTGTGGATTAAAACATGCACAGGCCCAGTCGCTCGCGTTGTCATGGGGTCTGTGACTGTTTTCAATGTCATTTTTTAAAAAGGCCATCATAGATGCAAAACAACATCATGGACACTATTTGTTTTTGAACAAGCAATACATCTAAAATGACAAAAATCTAATTAAGAGGGATAAATCCTGACTATAGGGAGACACAAAACAACAAAACGAAGATGTTTGTTGACTGCTAAAGGACACAAAGCAAATAAAATTAAATACACAAGCTGGATTTATTTTTTTCTTGGTAAAAAAAGAGGAGGACTACCAAATCTGGATAATTTTGATACAGATAAAACCTTTTGGGCCCAGTTGCATTTCCTGAACTATACTGAGAAGTCTTTGTGACTAAACCTTAAAAACACATAAAAAATGAAGAAAACCTTTACACAGATGCTATTAAGCGTCTCTATTCAATTCAATCCTTTATACATGATAAAGGGAGAACATGACAAATTTGCACTAATTGACGACCTGGGATGTCATGTGCAGGAGTACACACAAAAATCCCCCTGAACCATTAGTTATGAAGACACATTGTTGTACCACATCTTCCTAGAACTTAAATTGTGTCTAAATGGGACTTGAGCAGAGCTAAATCAGCCGACCGCAGCATGCTGCTTTCACGAATCACTCCCTATTTGTCTGAATTAAGGCTGTGTTGGGTCACTGATGGGAAGTCCTCTAAAAACTAAAAAAATCCAACCCTTCTGTCGCAGTTAAATGTAAAAATAAACTCTGTTCAGAATTAAGTGGATTTTCCGGGAATCGTCAAAGCCTTCCAGCATAGACTGTAGTTTACCGACCTCGTGCAGAATTGAATAGATACTTCAAAGTGTGTCACACAATATTCAATCCAACTGCATCAAATCCATCAATTAAGAAGTAAAGCACATGACTGACTCGAACACGGCTCCTTTTTTTTTTTTTATCTTGAAATGATTTTAAAAAGCTGAGCCATGCTTGCATTACCGCACCCACCATAGTAAAGCACTTTATGTTAGCATCTTTGTCTCGCCTGCAGCTTGTTTAGAATGCCACCGTTTTTTATGATTGCTTTCACACTAATATTGAAAATAATACATAGTCTATTAAGGTCCCCTATTATGGTACTTATCAACAAGTTTCAATAAGAGCTCCCCAAAACATGTCTGTGAAGTTGCTTGCTCAAAATCCACTTCGATCCTGTATTTGATCATGCCTGTAAACCCCTCGATTTCAACCTCAGAACAGGCTGTTTTTGTGTCCATAGCTTTAAATGCAAATGGGTAGTTCGGGCTTTCTTGCACCATGCCTGGTTGTTTTACCATGAGAAGGCAGACTCAGAGG